>NW_020170390.1:1502957-1548958 GCF_000524195.1 Echinococcus granulosus | reverse complement strand
TATTTTTTCTGCCCGAATATTGTGTCTTCTTTCGTCTTCAGGGAGTCTTGGGACGCTACATACTAGGCAAGCAACAGAGTATTCTTCTATGCGTTAAAAATCTTAACAGAATTATTTAATTAGACGACTTGAGGATTATTAGATAAGCCTAATTTTGCTCACTTATAAACAGATGCTTTAAATTTAACCTTGTGTATTTGCAAAATGCAACCGGGATATTTAAACAGTCCATTCTGAATGGATTTTAAATGGACATTACCGAGGTAATTTTTAAAGTAAATTGTATAAATGCAGTAAATGGACCACTTGTGCCCTCAATTCAGAGTCAAAGTATGGTTTTGATTTTCCATTAATCCCCCACTCAGACGTACTGACATTGGTAATGTGCTGATAAGCAAATTTCGCCCTACTAGGCAGTACACGTAGGACCAACTTAGCATAAGTAATGTGTGAAAAGCATAACAACTCAATGGCACATTAAATAAATAAACTCTTCATAACGAAATGTGGACGCAACAGGTCCAAAAAAGGATAAAATTATAGATGCATTAATATAATTCCCGGATAATGATGGTGTTAGGGAAATCTATCACGCTTACACAAGCTGACGTAAGCTAACTGACGCATTGTCAGACCACCGCTTTACATCCTGTCCGTTTGACGAATAAGGAAGAAACTTTCAACAACGACAAGTCATGGAAGGTGTGGTCAAGGTCGATTAAGGTCTGCGTCATTGCCTCTACAAGTGCACTTCATAGCGTGACACTTGATTAGTTCATAAGCATGTCACCTCTCAAAATTGCTACTTTAAAGAGGAATAAATAATCTCGCAATGCAGAGCTTATATACCAATAGCCGTGTTTGATAATCATAAATGCTATATAACGACGAAGTTGATGATAAACCCACCTGTAGGGAAGAAGTACATAGGGCATAAACTGTCCTGCGTATGGATACAAATCAATAGGCGTTTGACATCATCATACAACATTAAACGACCCATGTAATATGTTGGTTGTTTGTTTAACTCTCGGTTTTGGTAAAGGGACTGCATAGGTGCTCCGCCATTGTTTCTTCGCCGAGTGGGCTGGCCTTTGGGCCACGCTAACAGCGCCCGAGACCTCCCTGAAGACGAAAAAAGGCAATACTTGGGCAGAATGTACATATACATTCAACGTGCAGAGGAGCCTGGGGCTACTGGCTAGCCCTAGAGACCAGCCCATTCGGCGAGGTTACAATAGCCAAGACACAAAGTGGCGTCCAAAGCGATACACTTAGCCTTACTTTATGTCAAATATACATGTATTCCGACCGGGCATTATGTCCACTTTCGTCTTCAGGGAAGTCTTGGGGCGCTGCTACCTATATTTTTAAGCAAAATTTTCATCATCACAGTCAAATTAGTTGGTTTTTATTTGCAGAAAGATTTACATTTCCATTGAGTATCGTGGAGTGTTATAAGCTGAACTCAAAGAAGAATTTGCTCTTTATAATATGAATTAAGGTTTTGTGTTTAAAAGGAAAGATCATAAACGCATGGTGCCAGGCGTTGTTTTTAAGTTCCGTTTTTGGCGGTTATTAACTTGACTGTACCAAAATAAAAATGATTAAAAATTAACCATCTTTACGTTATTTTCAACGCAACTAGTGTAAGTGAACGATTTTTGAGTCCCTTTTCAGGAAGGAGCACTGTGGATTGGTTTTACTTCGGTCGTAATAACTTTCTCACTCTCTTCACTTAATTATCACTCGTAATATGTAAAAATCCAGTTTATTAGAATTGCTGTTGTCCCATTTCTTCTATTAATTTCACTTTACTGTAGTAAATTTTCAGATAATTAGGCATTTGTTTAAGATGTTGAAAGCTTAGGTCATAATGAACCTAAGGGACTATTGTTTGGGTCCCTGCGGTGGTTCTTCACTTCGATTCGCTTGCCTATCATTGGTGGGAATGAGGGTGCTTTATTATGCAAAAGTAGTTATTTGGCTCCAAAATTTACTCCAAAGTGTGTTTGAGAATGAAGACAGGGGCCGGATACGATCCACTTTTGTTTCCCTGAGGCTTTAATTGGAGGAACGGTATTTAACTGCAGTGCATTAACATCAAAAAGGGTTTCAGTAGCCCGTCTCTATAGTTTTTTGTAAATTAGGCTTTGTTTCGTGTTTCGCGAGTCAGGGATTTTGGATTTGCACGTCTAGGCTACGGGCTTCTTCATGAGCAAATTGAGTTTTTTAAGACAGCAATGAAGATATCTGTGATTGGACGTCATTCTCTCACCGCGAATATTTTCCCAGGTTTTACACACCATTATACTTGACATCTCCCATCCAAGCAATTAATCTATGATAAAACAGAGTAAGAGGATACTGATTTTGGTTGTATGCCTGACTTCGTGGATCTATCCAGTCTCCTATCATCCTGACGCATTCATGCCATCTACGCCACCAGG
The DNA here is from genome assembly GCF_000524195.1 of Echinococcus granulosus. Taxonomy (NCBI): domain Eukaryota; kingdom Metazoa; phylum Platyhelminthes; class Cestoda; order Cyclophyllidea; family Taeniidae; genus Echinococcus; species Echinococcus granulosus. Next base: position 1,546,508 of record NW_020170390.1, on the reverse strand, counting down.
CGGTCACCCCCCCATAACCTCTTCAGGGCAAATGTGAGCACCGCATTAATGGTGGGGATGTATGAAAACACCAAGCCACCGCTATTTACGCATTATAATTCTTGGTTCCCCCATAAAGACTAGTGGGTACCAACACTTCAAACTGTATTGCTTTGAATTACAGCCTCGTCAACAGCTTTATTGCGTAACGAACGCAGTACTGTACACTATTTTTTATTAAAGGTGTGCGTAAAATGGAATGAACACAACTTCAGAGTTTGATCTAATGCTGTAATAAAAGCACTTTCGGGAATTTCCAAGCATATTAACCCTGATTAGTATCAGTAAAAAACTCCCACACTTCTATAGTGCTCAAATTCAAGTATATCGCGTCGCAGCGTCATTGAATTCAAGTCTAGGAAATCGTGATGGCAACGGATACGACAACTTCAAGGAGTTACACAAATTTGTCTTTTCACTCATTTATTAAAAATGCTCAAAAGAAAATTTATTGCGCACGGTTTTAATGCCTTCGGCGAACGGCTTGACTTATCCAGCGGAAAAATTCAAATTTTAACGCGTCGAATTGCATTTTCAAGTGAAAACGAAGTAAAGTGGTTTGGTGTGATGGAACAAGGAGCTTGTTGTCTTTATTTTTCATTTATTCGAACTTTATAAAATATCATTCATTATCCAGAACGCTAAAATCCGTTATAGGAGATGCGATGGAAACAGAAGTGGTGCCAACTGGTGAAACAAAACGCAAATCAATGAAGAATGGGTTTTCGGTAATGGAGATGGAGAGTTCTCCAGGCTTCCAGTTGCATCTACCTGAAACACGCAGTAGTTAAGGGTAACGGTGGGAATATGTAGATATATGTGTACAGTTTTTATACCCAATTGACGGATAGCTCTAAGAGGTGAGATGGTCTGCGAACAGCGAATGCAGAAGGGTACACCCATATGCTACCAAACTTCTAATGCAAGCCTCTAGGCAGTTGGGAGATTTTGGTGCTAAATGCTTAGCAATATACATAATATTACACGCATTAATCAACATTAATGCATGCGACATTGCTGAGTACCTGCAGCTAAATGGGACAACGGGTAGAATATAGGATTGCACTTCGACGCTTGTTGACGGATAGGAAAACTGCCCTACGTTGCCAAACATGTGAGTGAATTTAAACAATTGCTCTCCACACAAGCATGACCAAGGTAGCCGCTGCTAAGTGTTTTAATCACTTATGATTTTGGTCATACGCCAAATGTCGTTTCATGCAATCATAAATCCTTCATTCTTAAGCTTAAGCCACTCACCTCCGATTTACCCGGCAAGATTGCGAAGTTGCCTTTTAGTAAAACCTGCAAAATGGTAAAACGTTGATAAGTTCAGTGTGAATTTATGGAAACTGAACAATTCAGCAGATTATCCATTCAAATCGCTGGATGTCATGATACCCACTCGAGCATCACGACCGATTGAGTGACCTTACCCAAATACAGACTTTTTTAGAAATTCTATTATCTAGCACACCAGCACCATTTAATGAAGAGGAAATTCAAATTTGTTAGTTTCTGACATCTAGGCTTTCAAAAATGAATTAAAAAGCAATGGTTTAATTAAAGTAGCTATGCACGAAAAAGGTAGTGATTCTACTTTTCATTCAGTCAAAGTGGAATATTTAATTGTCCACTCTTCTTTGTCATTTTCCAAGAGTGCTTCATTCTTTTCCTCCTCTTTGCCATGCCATTTAACTTGTCAACTGGAATAGTTGGAAACAGTGAATAGCACAGACAAAAAATGTCCATCTCAAGTAAATGCTTTCGAGGGGTCAGTGGTAGGGGGAAATGCGTACCTCAGAGCTGGAGTCCAATTAAACATGTGCACTTACTCGATTTTTGAAGTCAAAAAAGGAACTTTAACGGTGAAATGCGAATTAGGTATAAGAAAGTAATGTCGGAACTCAGATTTAATATCATTTCTTTGCTCGAAGGAGCAACCATGACACCCTTTTTTTCTTGAAGACCTGAGTGGCTTGAAAAATAGTGATATCCATTTGCTCTATTCTATATGCAATATAGATTTGACTATGAAAAACTATTTATTTCTTTATTTTGACTTCGCCAATTTTCTGTTTACAATAAATAAAAAAAAATTGTAATTACTTACGTTGGGAATGATTCCCCTCAGCAATGCAGTTTTCAAAGACAATTTGTTAGCCGTTTACGCTCACTTTCAATGCAATTTCAAGCACAGAGGGAAACTTAAATGAGTTTGCTAATTAAATGTTCCCTTGCGTTATTTCGAAAAAATAAATTTGAAAAGCTGTTTTTTCCTTTGGTGATGTCTCGTACCCAACTGGACGCAAACATCGTAGCGTATGTGCAATAAATTTTGCCCAACCCAACTCACTGCCTCTCTTCCCCCCAATTTGTCGGGAGAACAGTCGACTCTGCGCTGGGAGAGATGGTGTGTCAAATGTATATGTATGATATAAGCTATTTTGAATGATACCTGACATTCAAATTATTGGCAAACATGGCAATTTTGTGGTTGAATCGTAACTAAATGACTAAAAGTTTTGATTTCTTAAATAAGTAAGCGAGTTTTTTTTCAGAAAGCGTTCCAAACTCTTCATGCGTTTCGGGCGGAGCATCTTAACTCTATGCACCCTCGCCATCGAGATAAGTTTTCTACTTACACTTCTACCTGCCGGCAGGATGATCCGAAATGAACGTACCGACGAATAGCGTACATACATACAAAAGGATGGGTTTAAATTGGCCAAATTGAATCCCAGCGGTTCTTAAACTTCCAAATGGAAGAATATTAATACTTATTAGAGGATACCTATGAGGATGCGCGTAAAGCTAAAGAAATATATTTCTCTCGATCCCAATTGACAAACTGCAAATTGGCACAATTTGCTACGGCATAAAGGAAAACAATGTAAAGGATTACATAAATGGAATGTGATAAAGTAGCAATGTTATAATCAGGCTTCCATATTAAGAGGGACGATGTAAAATTCAACATTCAAAATAGATGTGACCCCCACACTGGTTATAGAGGAAGTACTCACTGCGTTTCCCATCTTCACAAACCTACCCATTCATACACAAGATTAGTAACTTTCATATCGTATAATCGAGCTCATACCATACATCTCAGCTGGCAACATCTTCGATGGATCAGCAACACTTATCAAGTATTGCCTCTCTAGCAATGCTCCTAATCTTCAGTTATTGAAAATTTTCGACTAATTTTGTGTCTCACAATCAGGGTGAGAGTTGGATAAATTACCGGAGATTTTACACTTTGGTAGACAGTGAGAGGACAGTAAGCTGAGATCACTTACGGCTGTGATGGTGGGGTCTTGGAACCTCTTCGTAGTTGTCATCGTCACCTGCCTCGGCGTCGAAGAAGTCCCCGTTATAGGGGTCCTCGGTAGGGAATCGGTGCCTCGGCAACCGTGCCGTCATCGAAGAGATGTCCCCAACGAACAGAACTAGGAGTACTAAGCAGAGAAGGTTGGACAGCACCAGCACTCTCATCTTGCAGCAAATGGTTTTGACTTCCACCGCCACGTCTATTTATAGAGCTCTGGGCCAGTCGCTCCCACCAATTAGCGTGCAGTGTGCGGACGTGCGTACGCGAGTAGGGGCGAGTTCAAACGGATGCACCTCATTGAATCGTACGGAATAGCGATTCTACTTTCACCTCGCTTCTTCATTACAATTATGGCTTAAATATGTGCTTGTCAGGGAACATGAAAAGAGGATATTATTTTACGGTACTATAGATTAAGTTTCTATAAGGGAATTAAAGTAGAAGTACTCTGTGCCCCGTGAAACAGCTTAATTACTAAAAGACTATGCTTTAATGGCCTTTATAGCTTTTAAAGAAGCCGAATTTTTATTCAGGAATGCAAATCCTGCTTCATTCCCTGACAGTTAACTGACACTGCAATCCTAGGAATGCAGCTTCGTCTCACATCAAATAAGGATAGCCTCAAAACGATCAAGATAAAGGGGTAAATCTTAATATCAAAATCTTTTGGCGATCACGCAACACTTCGCTTACTACTTACCTGTTTATTATTGTTGCGATTAAGTTGAATGATTTAGAAACATGTCATTATTCATTTTTAACTTGACTGGCAATATTTCCATTTTGTCAACCGGTAAACAAAACCATGCATAAGAAGAGCAAATGCCAGTACCTTGTGACCCAACCGGTCTTGAATAAGGAGAGAAAGAATACAACGTCCCAAGACTTTTTTGAAGGCGAAAGAAGACAATACTATGGTAGAAAATGTACTGATAACATACGGAGGGCCTGGGGGATACTGACATGTTGCCCAGTGGAAGTTCCCGTGAAACCAAAGACATGAGTTGAGCAAATAATCAAAGTTTTACAGTAACACAAACAAATGAAGAAAGTTAATAAAATGAAAATTATTTCAGACGGGAATTATATTATCTCTTTATGGGACACCAAGTTTTAGTCATTCACTCCTCCATACAAAGTGACCATACTTGGTAACGTCAATTTGCCTGAAACGCTTTAAATTACAGTTAATGCCAAGACAGACTTTTTCCTTTATAACTTGGCCTTAGCATTACGGAACAGGGATAGTATTTGGGGTTATACTACCCGTTCAAAGGGAGCGTTGATGACCGTGCCCCAAGTAAATTAGCGTAAAGGAGGAATCAACGAGGCAGGCGAGCCTCTAATTACGGATTGGGCGTGCGACTCCTACCCCCTTTGGGCAGTGCTTTGAATGGATGTGGACTTGGCATGTTCTCAACCTCAGTGCTCGTTACTGTAACTCCCCCACGTGATGCTTCGAGGAAAAGGTAACTAGATGCACAAAAAGCAACCCAGGGGGTAGTACATCCCACTTTCTCGTAATGCCCCTCACATAGTATTTACACTACACTGTCTGGTTCAAGGCTTATTTCTTGTGAAATATGCAAACAACGGCTAACTTGTAAAGCTCAGAGAAATAAAACTGACTATACATCCCAATACAGTTGGTGCGACTTATGTATAACTTCTCTTAGATTCATATATCAAAGTGAAATGGCAACTTACAGCTGTACAATTACGCAAAAACTACGAAAAAGCAATTTTCTTTGTCAAAATCTATCGGTCAACGTGGCGTCTACAGTCTCAAAAATAACTTACGCCCACGCAAATTAAAATCATGGAAATGAGATTAACAAACCCGCACTATGGGTACTCTGTTTAAGATCGCGCAGCGAGTAATGATGACCATTTGTGGCCTGGCTGAAAAGAGCACAAATGAAGCGAAATGACAGTAAAGTATTCAGCAAACCAAAAAACAAATACAACCAACTTGTACTGTAATGAGTGATCATTAAAAACATCAGCGACACAAAATCCTGACGTGTTTATATCTGAAAAAAAGCAACGATATGAAGTGCAGACAGATGGTCAAATGGTACACTTGAAAGCAGTGGAAATAAGCAAAAAATGAGCACAAAACAACAATAAAACCTGAGAAAGCAGAAAACATCACAGCCAAGATGGCAAAGTTAGCATGATTGGTATGAACGCCATTCTCATGAATGCTTGACAAAGGGAAACTTTTTGCCATGAGTGATTGGGGAGTCGGAGGCTGAGTTTAGGAGATTTGCAAACTTCTGTCGCAGACTGTTCTTTGTTGTATCCGCTGCAATCGGTTGCACCGGCCTAGAAACAACAATTTCCGTGATATAAGACTCAAAGCAGTGAAAGTAGAAAAGTGTCAAAATAATCCAGACCTGGATCCCAAATGTGGCCTGTAAGATGACGGCTTCCTAGTATACTGGTATCTCAAAATGCTTTAAAACATTCTACTCCGAAGAATAAATAGCTACGCGCTGGCGGAGGAATGAAAGCGTTATCCTAAACTAGTCGAGAAATCGCGACATTTCCGGTACCGACTCAATTCATGAGCATGGAATGCATATTTATTCTTCTTAAAGTGTGTAAAACGGCACAGAGCCATGAAAAAAAAAGATTTAATAGCTAGGCAAAACTAAACAACGCTTGCACTCAATTAGAAATAGTGGCAAGGTGTAAGCTACACCCAGTTCACATAAACACTCAAATAGACATAGAAGTAAGGCTTTTATCTAGCCTAGATCGCACGTCAAGTTGCACTTGCATTAAAAATTTCCCATCAAATAGAGTACACTGGCCTACTGTTCGACTGAATATTGTAGGATTAGATGTTAATCAGCAAAACCATCGAGTTCGAAGCCACACACAACAAAATATGGGAAAATGTTAATGAAACACTGTAACTTTGCCATCGGTTGCTTTTGAATGGCATTAAGCTTACCAAATACTTTTCTTCAAGGTGTGGAGGGACTCATATCGAATATCATGAGATTAATCTTGATATTTGTCAGATCGCTCCATAGGTATGTTTCCTCTAGATTGCCGATGACTCACTTAATTTGAATACTGGACATCACACCAGCTAGGTGAATTGTCTCGGACACCAAAAAAATGTTCCCTTAGTCCATATCCAACACCAAGTAGGTTAAGCACACGCACTTTTTCTTACAATAAACAAGGCATTCTTACCCCAAAACTAATTTGGTTTGTGTTACTGATTGACACTCTAGAAATAAGTGATTAGTTAAAAACCGTTCCAGCTATTAGTCTAGGAAAAGCATTAAACAGGCTTCTACAGAGGTCTTGGTTCGTATGCTCAAAAAATAAGCAGGACGGACGATAACCCACTTCTTTTTTGCCGTCATTGATAAGCACTGCACCTTGTCAATACCTAAGCGCCGACAAAAAAGAACTCATATTGCTCCTGTAAGTGGAAGGCACTTCTCTTGCATGCTAGATGCAAACCTTTAACCGAAAGACTTCCTGTCCATATTTGATAGGATTCTTTGCGCATAAATCAGCCCATCCTCTACAGTCGAAAATGAACGAGAGTGCCTTTGAAGAGAAAAAGCATTCGGAGTTTGAAGGAAACCGGTTTTTAAATAATTTGCATGGAGGTCACTGGAGTAGCTGGAATGGGCCCCAGTGAAGCACTTTCACTAGATAAATCCACTAGCGATACTCCTCTTGAGAGATGTAAAAGTAAAATAATCCTGAGCAAAAACGAGATTTTCACGTTGTGCTGCTGATGCAAGACCCGATTTCCATAATTCAAACAAAAGAGAATCTCGCACTTGAATTATTCATGCATAAGGGCTGTTTTATTACAACCAGGAGGTCATGCGAACGCGCACACTTTTGGAACTATGTGAAAATGAGTTGCAATCACTAGAATTGCCAGGTAAATAATAAAATAGAAGAGAAAATTGAATAAACGCCGAGGTGACATCTCAACAACTAGGCGTCACAGTCCTTTGTAGAATCTGGGCGCCAAAATCAGATATTTCGTTTTCACCATGCAATGGCCGTAAACTTTCACAATACATCTACTAGTTCCTACAAACGATCAAATCTGCTGATGTCAGGCACGCTTAACGAACGTAATAAAGGCAAAGATTGCTACTAGTCGTGATCAGAATGAGGAGAACTTACGAAGGACTGGTGTAGTTGGCTAGGCGTTGGCGGAGGTCGGAAGAAAGCTGTTCCAGCCCCTCAGCGGACCCCTTTTCACCGGCTTCTACAAAGTCCAGTCGCAACCGATCCAAACCAGGCATCACCCAAGTCATCATTACAGCCTCCGTACCTAGACCTACACGTACATCTCCAAGTTAAGGCGTCACAACAAAGTTAGAAATCTCATTTAAATGTAGCAGGAAGCGTTTAAAATAATAGGTACATTGAAAGTCTTTCTAAGGTGTAATAAAGATGTCAAATGGAAGTAAACCGCAACAAAAGTATGTGGAAGTGATGCGGATACAAAACTTGATCATTCGGCAGATACATTTCGCGACTCTTTCCCAGAACCCATGAACGCCAAATAACGGAAAACAACGCAGACTATAATTGCATAAAAAGAGTACGAGAAATGAATCAAACTATATGACCTAGCTTCAGCCGATCGCTTTATCAGCAAACATGCATTACTGAGTTAGCGAAATTCCTACGCATGCTATCTACACCAAGATAATCTAAGGAGATCCTATGCTCCATTCATTTGAGTGATGTGGAGAAATGCAAACCTAAAAAGAAAATATCGGCACCATAGTTTCATATAAACTTGGTTGTTGATTAGGCAAATGTAAATTGATGACAACAGCCCAAAAGCTAGGCATTTGAATGGCAACCGAAGGAAAATGAAGGTAATTGGGAAATAATAGTGACAATAAAAGCATTGGAAGCAAGGAAAAGGATACAGAATGCAGCAGTCGAGAAGACGCCAACCAAACGCTGTCCAAGCCGTGTTCGTTTTTCCAGATCAGGAATCATATTGTTGATCTCGGTGAGGCGATAGAGCCAGGGAAGAATTCCTAAGTTGAAGAAAATACAAACTGAATAAAACTAGAACGGAGTCAAACCAAATTTCTCAGTGACACCCACGCAGATTTTCAGAAAAAGAAGTTTTTATTTCCTTATGTTACTTTTTTCTCACATAAGTAAACGTTATTAACATACTTCGCATCTGAAGCTCCTAACGCCATTCAAAAAAATAGAGTGTACAGGGCAGCAACAGAGCGCTTCTGAAATTTATGACATTAATGGCCCTAGCAATAAGAGTCGCAAGTATTGCAATGAAAGAGTCGATAAAATAGTATTGCGAATCGCTAACCACGACGGAAGAAAGGAGCTGAGGTATTCATCTCAAGTGAAATCTAATTTTAAAAACTTAAAAGCGTGCATACTTTCGTTGAAATACACCAATGCTCAGCATTCTTAGTGCTAAAAACTTGGGACGCCACCATCATAGTTAAAGTGTTCCACCGTTTTAATATGACGAAAAATTCTTGCATTCCATCTTTTCTTTCCAATCTAAATAATTTGCTTTCGAATAAACTTATCACTTATATGTGATGCCTCTAGAGGTCGTGTTAATAGGCAGTTCGATAGAAGCATGCGTGCCCACTTGTGTCGCGGAATTCCTCGGGACAAGTGAGGAAAAGTCGGTTGGCGACTTGAAGAAGGCCACTGACAAGGGTCTCCCAATTTTGCCGCTGGACTAGGAATTGGACGGCGGAGGGGTCCAGCGGAGATTGGCCTTCTGCACTGACCATGGACATCAGTCTGCCTATCAGCCCCAGTGCCTAACAGTCGATGAAAGGTAGCTGTAATTACATGAATCCAGGCTATTGAGATAAGCTATGCCCTCAAAGTGGTTTCCTGATGTTCTTTTAATTACAGCTGTAGGTGAAAACACACTACTAAAATGTCAATAGCAGTAGTTTACTTTAATAAATGCAGTATTTTCCAAACTGGAGGTTGCAGTCTCTGTTCCTGCAAGTTACTATGTATTTTTGCATTGGCACGATATTTTGAAAGAGGGGGGCGGCTTCTTTTTAGCAGGGATTTTGTTCGTTCTGAAGAACCCAAAAGTAAAAATAGGTCACATAAAGGCGAATTACTCTTGGTCACTGAGTGTTTGAAATAGGGGTAGAACATGTTCAACAGTAGCAACAACTCCATGATGAAATGATACAAATAACTAATTCATCCTAAATAAACATGGATTCGTTTGGTCATCAATGCGATAAAATAATTTGCCATCCTATTTCACTGCACTGAAAGTCGCATATTTAGAAAACTCATATCAACAGATTCATCAAGTAATGCTTATGTGTGGCAGTATAATGGCTATAATCCACTGATCGTTGATAAAGCCGCTCCCAATGGTTTTGTGATAGCATCTTGGCTCTAAATTTCACCCGACGCGAGGAATTATTTTTTGCACTGCGATTAAGATGTACGGCTAAATAATGGAGGCAAAAGAAATCGCAACTCTCTGTACCTTGCGTGGAAAAGTGGGAGGAAGTAAACTGAAAAACAGTTCAAGTTTTCTATTTAAACACAAGAGAAGAAGAATTCACACCTGTTCTGCAATTCTGCTATTTTCCGAGAGATTACGCCGTTGCATGAGATCCATGTCAGTGACGTAAGGACTGGATCGAAGCATGCGGCTGTAAAGGCAGAAGAGGGGTCCCAGAGCCACCGAGATGCACGACCAATCAGCGGAATGCTCGTCTAATGGGGGAATCTCTGTGGCCCCAGTGGAGTTTGATTCAGGGAAGGCTGCCGTACCGACGGACGCATAGTCATCCCGTGCCAATTGGCTCACTAGTTGCCAGCACTCCTCCAAGAGGCTTGGAGTCGCTTTTCAAGGGAATAACGGTCACCAATTCATCGGCTTCGACATTCCAATATCGTCAAATTCTGAGTAATCAAACTGGGAACTATAGTGTACAATTGAAATTGGCTAACGAATGTGACATTAAAGTAGTCCAAAGCGTTTGATTTAGATACAGGAATTCCTCCATTGCAGATATTGAATGACTTTTAGAGAGAAGGAAAAGGGAAAATAAAAACTATTATTTAGTAGAGGCACACTCAACAAATATATTTTCTTGCATGAAGCGTAACAAGATAGAACACTTTCGGCACGCCAAGCTCATGGATTCACGTGTCGACAAATTTTAAAGATTGGTTTATATTATTAAGGTTCAAAACAATTTTTTCTCTATTGAAAAATGATTAGATATAAACACAGAATGCAAATAAAGGGGATGGAAAAACTGTTTGCGCAAAAGGACCCACTAAGAATGCATATACGCTTAAGTAAAAGCGCTAACAAATATAAATCCCCGCGTCGACAGTTACAAACTACGTCAAGACAGTCAATGTCGCTCGACTTAGGTACCAAAACTTCTCATATAAACTCAAGGTAAAAAATACAGGAGGTAGAAAAAGTGTCTTATCTAAAATAATAAGTTTAAAACGTGGTTGATTTTCAACAAAAAATTATTTACTCAGTTGACAATCCGGCAGGTCTTTGTAAAGTTAATGCCCTTGCGGGTTGAAAAGTGATAAAATCATATCCATTCAAAAAAATTACTTCTTTTTTGACAAAAATGCTTCAAATCATGTAGTCCATTCATTAAAGGAATCGCAAGAATTTTGGTGCAAGATGGGGAATAAACGAACCCGGAACCCATGAAGACTGGCGATTGTGCTGTTTCGCAGGAGTGGGTGTGAGTTTCTTGGACGTGGCTGCAGCAGCCGAGTCAAAGTCTACAGCATCGGAGAGGTAGGCAATGAGGGTGTAGAAGATGTTACTGGCGGTTCGACGCACCGCCGGATCCGCGCAGGAAGCACAGGAGCGTAGTGCGGGAAGCAGGACCGCATCTGCGATCATCATGGCATCCTCGCTGTGACTGAAGGGGCAGAAGTTGGAAACGACATTAAAATCTACTAATGGGGTCATTCGCTTGCTCTATCTACATACTTTTATCTATTCTAATAAGTAAATCAGCATTACGCCTTATGTAGCTGCTTGTCCTCTCGATCATATGCAACATAAATAGATTAAAATGGCAGTTTAATTAAAACGCATTCTTGAACAGTGACTTCAATTCCCTTCTAATATAATAAAACGTCGTTTAACATGGTAAAGCAGTAAATGGTAAGGGGAATTACCGTAAAACGTTTACTAAACTAACTCATTTCGCCCATGCAAATGAGAGATGGCATAGCCAAGAGTAACTTTATCGCCTCATATAGTAAATTTAGGACAAGCTTCAGGACCCTCCAACAAAATCGTTTCTTGATGACGAACCATTACTGATTTGTCTCATCACGATCCATTTTAAATCCACAAGTTTTAAAATTAAAAAAATGGATAAAAGGTATAAATTGATTTCATTCTAGTAAAAAAATTAGACTGTTTTTGTGCAGATAATACATTCCGAAGTCATACAAAATAAAAAACTGAAATTTACATTATCGTGAATAGTAAATTTTGATGGAAATGGGTGCCTTTGTTCAAGCTTCAAACACTGATCGCAGGCACGTCTTGGAAGAAAGATTTAAACAAAAAAACCTGGAATACTACATATTCAAGACTGGTTCTGTGATTCAATAAAACATTAATTTGTCGTAAAGCCCTTAAGTCTTTGAGAGCTCAATTTGACGCTGGTGAGCAACCTTTTACCAGAAATAACATTTTTAACCATCGGTTACTTATAGCGGTTCAGTAGGAATGATTAGTACGTGATGTGTGCACACCTAGCGAGTCTGGCACGTTAATTTTCCATGCCAAAACCACACCATCAGCACGCATCACAATATCGGAGCCAAACTCAAATGGTAGAGTAGCCTTTCTAAAAGGTAGACGTACCAGAGAGTCATTATTCCAGCACGTACACCGTGGAGGGAGCAGGAATCACGGGAGTGGAGGAATATTGCATTTGCTATTAGCATTTTCACCTTATTAAGTTCTGACTTCTAAATGATCAGAAGAACAAATAGGCAAAAGGCACAAGCTGATATGATTAATGCCTAAAACAAAATAACTTACAAACTTGGTCGACGCTAGCAAGCAGCAATAACCAGCGAAAGCTCCCGACGGAAGAGCCTTCAGATCGAACTCAAAATCTGATAAAAAGTGAACCCAAAGTATGGAGAGGTATACTACTAGTACCAAAAAAGTGGAAACTGTGGCTTCATCGGACTTACATCCCTGTACACTGCGTTCCATGAGGAGCGTGTGGAAAGGTTCTCCGAGGTGGCTTTGCACCGCAGCTGCTCCAAATGCTTTGCCAAAAAGGGAGACATATAAACAAAGCTCCTTGCATAGTGTGAGAATACTTGAAGTAGGTTGCAAGTGCCATGGAGTCCAGTAGGTGTCTTCAAATTGCATCTAAAAACGTGGGCATTGTGCAGGCGTGGATTATTCTGCCCCCTACAAATTGATACTGTAGCCGCGAGTTATCACTCAAAGATCTACACCGCACAATTATTTCATGCTGTTCGTAAATTCGTCTTATAAGAATTTTAAAAATCCGGATTCTGTTGAAGCCAAATAAGTAGGTTGCAGGAACTGATCAAACTATAATACAAGGCTGTTGCATGTTTTAGTTAGTAAATATGCAACAGTAAGTCTATCAACGAGCTATTGAGGGGTAAATGCAGGTTTTCTATACCCATCAAAAACTTTCTTGCCAAACTTTTAAGAAAAACTAAACCAGATGCCAAAGGGTGGTCCACTTGACAGTCCTCTGATATAGAAACTAGTAAAATGAGGATCACAGTGCGTACCTGCATCAAGGCAAGGAATTCCTGTGGTGAGATGGGATCCTGTTCAAGGTATTCATGCCCCTCCGTGGTTTCCACAGCCTTCGTCACAGCAGTTGTAGAAGAGGTATTGGGACAAGGTGTGATAGTTCGCAGCATCTGGGCGACGCAAAAGAGATGTTGCCGAACTGCGTCCATCGCTGGCCACTCGTCACCCTCCCTACCTGTGGACATCGAAACTATGTCCATTGTTGTTGCCGATGTCTCATTCTCAGCGTCTTCTGAAGCCGACTGCTTCTGCTGTTCCGCTTCCCCACATATTATCTTCGAGCCACTCAAAATGTGGTTGAAACACTCCAGCAGCTGCTCGTAGCGCCTCTTGCCCAAAATGTACTGAGGTACGAAGAGGTACACACATTGATCCAAATCTAGGAAAAAATGTGTACCCATGTAATTACACATAGAAAACATTCAAGGACTGCTTACCATTCATTACTAATTTATGCAATTTCAAAGATTTTTTAAGTCCCAAAGTTGGAAATGACTAAAGCGATAATATTTTTTTATAAGTGGCGCAAAATAAAAATGCAATCTCACCGACAGAAGATCGTCTCTCGTCGACAGTGTTACTGTTAGCTATCCCTGTACTTCCATTCTCCTCCAAATCTTCCCCCTCTGCCTTTTTGACGTCTTCGACGACATCATCCAGGACCAGGTCATCACAGTCTTCGGTATCGGGTCGAAGTAATGTCAAGCTCTCGAGGACGGAGACGAACACGAAGGGGACCAGGCGATTGAGAACTGTCATGATGCAGAAGAGCTCGTCTGTTGAAAAGGCTGCCTTTAGTCGCCTCGGAGCCGCCAAGACGCTGCCACTCTTCGGCCTTGACTTCGATACATCTAGGGTCTAAGGCAGGACATGAAGAAAATAAGCATGCTCTTAACACAAAGTAAAACAACTTGAAAATCAGTTTTGAATAATGAATTTGCAGTGGATCGTGTATCAACAAAGTGGGTTCTATCCGCATAATAATGAAGACTAACTTATTTTGAGGATTTGTTTCTTTTATTATTGTGTGGTTACCGGTTGGTGGGCTACACAAAAATAACGAGTGATAGACCACTCACTCGTTAACAAAGTGTCTCCAATGGATGCATCCCGACGTTTCACTACTCTATCAGCTTGATTATAGAGTTGTTTTCACTCCCTCCCTTAACTACTCATCTAACATTTGCAAGAATGTAAACAGTTGATCCATCAGAAACCTCACACTTCAAGCTCCCAAGGTTGAGCAACATACCACAATTTTAAGACACTTGTCCCATGCCTTAGCAATTATGCAATCCGCCAGAACACTTAGGTGTTGCGGCGCTAATCCCATATGAGAATTAGTAAACAAACCAAAAGAAACAAAGGCGTCAAAGTAAGACCATTTCATTCGTTTTTAATCTAGAGAAATACGAGTAATAATAGTTTATCATTAAAAATAGCAATATGCGTACAAGGTGAGAGCGTTTTAACTGCTATGTAAGGATAAAAGTGAGAAGTTCACATTAAACTTTAATGGACTAATGGAAGTTCATGGGCTGCTACAAATGGTTATATGCATCAAAACAAGAAGTACTAAACCAAACAAAACAGAGGATACCTGAAGAAAACCCAAAAGCAAAGAAACGATTTACTCGTGGATGATTGGAAAGTAATATGACTGAAAAAACAGCATGCTCCAATTCTAAGGGCAAAGTGAGCTTACCGACGCCTTTTAGTAATGCCTAGATTACATCAAATGCGTGGAGATTGGATAGCATTGAATGAGCATGAATGTAGAAACTGATATTCAAGATTCTTGACTAATAATGAGAGATTGGGTACTGAATTTAGGATCAACGAAGCTCAGATTCTTTATACCACGGTAGAACAAAAAGAAATTAATGATTATGGACAAAATATACGATATCTGATTTATGAATGTGCACATTCGGCAAAGGAAAAACTCACGAAGCATAGATTCATGAGTCGCTGAAGCCATGGCTTGAGGAGGAGATCGTTGAAGGAACCCACTTCCAGACACCACTGAGCGACAGTGGGTAGAAGCCAGTTGCAGGAAGCGGTAATAACGCTGGGACAGGTACCCATGCTACACCTGCTCACTAAACAGGGTAAGCACCCGTATGTGACGACATGGGGGCAGGGCAGAGCGGTGGTGGCTGGAGGTGAATGGGTCCAATCGGCTCGAAAGACCGTGTCAAAGGTGGTCACTAGCTGGGGCACCTTATCTCGGTCCTCCATCAGCGCCACCACTGCCGCCAATGAGCGCAGCGCAACTGCGCGCACCTCCTCCGCCTTTTCTTCCTCAATGGATTGGAGGAGGATCGAGAGGAGTAGTGAGGAGCGCAATCGCGACTGAGACATGTAAAGATACACGGTGATAAAAGATTATTAAAGACCGGATATTGGGTAAGTCTACCATTTCTTCTTTCTTTGAGGATGAAGAGGCGCAGAATTGGAGCGCAAAGGATAACGTCTTGCTTCAGAATGAAAGGAAAAGCAATTTGATAGGGAACTGAGTAAATTTCCATGCCTCATAACTATTTGGCACAACTGAAATGGACCCTTGTTCACGGACCGCTTTTTTTGCGTGGAAAGACAGGTGGCCTCTAGCAATTTCACAAAGTTGGTAAAAATCAACTACAGAATCGGCAACACTTTTTGTTTACGCAGGTGAGAATAAAACACAACGCAACTTCTACCCTGTTAACACAATGGCGAGAAGTTAAGTTGGGCTTAGGATAAATATACACGTCTTCAAAACAAGTGGCTCACTCTTGTCTTACTGACTAAGCAGGTTTCTGGCTTACGAATTTAGAGATTTAGTATAAGTGAGGCAGAACTCCTTTTTTTAAACCATGGTATTTAAGGTATAGAAAGTCTGGTTTTAGGTCCCAAATCAATGAACACAAAGCTGGTTTGTTTATTAAAAAATAAAAGTAGCTGAGTCTGGAACTATTTTTTGCTTCGCATATATATTATGTTTGTAAAAAGATTCGAATGAGGCTGCGCCTTCTGACGTGGTCGAGAGATGGGAACTCAGCCAAAATCACTGATGAGCCAGAATATTATCAAAAGATAGCTAATGCATGGTCGAAACTAAGGCACTTTTCGAATCCATCTCGAACAAATGTCCATTCCGTTCCTAGGGTGGCAGAGGATGACGGAAAGAGAGTAACCACTTTGGATCTAAAACTCGAGTCCGATCTTACGTTAAAGGGGTAAACGAATCTGTTGAGCCTCAAAAAATGCAAGGAGTTGCCTGTGTAGCTGAAACGAAATTTCATTTTTTTAAGATGATATTATTATTAAAAGGAAGACTAATAGTGAGAGCGTGCTAAGGATTACTTAATGAAGAAGTAGGACGGGCACAATGTGAGTCTAATCACGCATTTCTGGAACCTTATGGGACCAAAGAAGAGCGTAACAGGCTATGGATTGGATGTCTACTAGCCTATCCAAAGTATTAAAATAATGAGAATCTAAGCTAGCTTTTGGGTGAGTAGCTGACTAAACATCCATACAAGAGTATTTGAAGTAAGTCTAACATCTTAATGTGAGCTCACCATCACAACAGTGAACTTTGGTCGGCACCTACCGATTGCCGTGAGGACACAGAAAATGTGATACCGATTGATGGAGCTCATGCAACCCAACCTGTGCTTATTTTTCACTGTTCACGAATTACTGCCGTGCAAACTAGACAATGTTTCCGCTAAATAAACTCGCATAATGTCAATATTTCGTAATATTTTCTAAAAAGCCCCAACTCCTACCGGCAAATGTGGAAACTCATCCCTATATATTTACCAAATCCATGTGTGCGTTGAGAGTACGGAACAATACGATGAACAAAGTTACACGTCGATAGCAAGCATTCAAATTCGGGGGGCAGGAAGCTCTGCTTATGGCGAGCTCAACAATATGTGCCTGTAAATAATAAGCTAACAAAACACCAAATTTTGTAAAAGTAAACAGTTTTGAGCTGCACCTACGGGAGTGGCGGGCGCTATGACACCACAAGCGGAGATGAGGAGTTTTCGAAGGCTATTTGAGGGTCGCTCGTTTAACTGGGACCAGATTTGGGGCAACAGTTCACTCTCTATCCGCTGAGGACCTGAATACAGGAAAAACCAAAACTTGGACCCACATTTTCCTCCAAGTAAAAGAAACGTGAGAGCAGTAATTAAGCTAAACAGCTATTATACATTCTCACGGACAAGGTAAGTGATACGTGGAATATAACAGCATGTTAATTCCAAGATAGCTATTAACCAACAGATCTACACGGCACCTTACTAGGAAATAAAAGTCTCACAAGTGTACCCTTCCTATGAATAGGTTATAACTTCGTGAAAACGATGATGGCCAGTTATACAGCCTCAGTGTAATAAGGTTTATTAAAAGAAAAACGCAGATGTACATAAGATCTCAATAAAATAATAAACTACTGAGTACAAGTACAAACAAGCAAAACAAAGGATATTGATACAACAGCGGGCTTAGCAACGACTATATCACGATTTGTAGACACAAAATCAGTCAGTATGCAACTGTAAGAGAAAATGTATACTTCCGAAGTCAGCAAACAACAAGATATGCTTAATTGCGCTACTTTGGGAGCTTATTTTAATCTTAACAGGAACCAAATTTGCAAGGATCCCGAATAGTCTACCATCTTATCATTACGTTAGGGTAAAGCAAGGCAAAAAAACAGTTATATGTTAGCCATGAAAAGATTGTGGGAACAGCCGGAGTAGAGTTGAAGCTAATTCAGTCAACCTCGACTACAAATACACGTTTGGTCACGGCTGCGTCATAAGCTGGTACCACCGTCTACCCGCGTAAAAATTTGTTACCCAGTGCGTATCAGCACATTTTAATGTATCAACTACTCTACCTAAAGGGAATTAATAGAACTAATATGTACATGGGAGTTTTCTCAAAAGCATAGTAAGAAAACCTCACCACTGCTTTGAATTTAGCCAATTTGAAACATCAAAACTACAAAAGGCAGGTCTTAAGATAGTTGGTTTCTTTGAAGGAAACCCATCAAAATTTCAATAGGATTAATGTCAGAAGGGCTGTGAGATGGCTATCCGGACACTAGAGAGACTATTCTTGCAGATAGTAGAAGAGGAAGCATACCCAAGCATGTGGCCAAATCACGGCACTGATGAAGAATGGTGCCAGCCCGTTTTATTTCCACCTCCTTGGTGTCAGCCTCAGGCGAATCGGTAAAAAGGTTAAAGAGGGTTCGCAAAAGCTGGTCGCGAACTTCGGCATCTGGGTGCAGGCAAATGGCCTGGATCAGCAGTGGCAGAGCCAACTCAATGCAAAATAAGAAAAGTTGGTCATGCAATTCCCGAGCTAAACGCGCATAAGACATTAAAAACACCAAATCAAGGGGTAGTCGTGGGTTCATAAAGATTGTAGAAGTTACGAAAACGCAATTTTGGTTCAATCAAATTGTGAAATAGTCAAATTCAGTCGATTAGATTTACACGAAAGAGGTATTGCGTGTATGCAACTCCCAATAAAGCTTTTAGTGGTAGATTCCCTAAAATCACCAGCACGATCAGTTCACATATGTCAGCTAGTTCAGGGTTCAAAAAGTATTTCACTTATGAGGCTAATGATGTGTGACATGCAAGTTGCACGATCATTCCGATGACATTGTATTTTGCTGATGTTCACGACTTCCATGTGGTCTATCAAGCCCAATAGCGATTTAACGCTTTCATTGCATTTATGATTTCTGGCTCCAAATGCATAAAACAAAGCCATTTTCACTAAAACGTCTTAAGCAAACGAAGTACGAACTCAGCCGCATGAAAATACTGAGGAAATGTGGCGATTCTGACGTTAAATGGAAGAATTTGAATTAAAGCAAGTGTAAAACAGAAATGCTGAAAATTTACATGCACACATTCACATAGTATTTTGACTAGTTTGCTTATTTCAAAGCGAAACATCCGTTAAAAATTTGACTTAAATGAAAATAAAGACAACGTGAAATAGTACGAGCAAATTTTCACAAGTAATAAGGAAACTAGTTTATGGATGATATCAACCAAGTATAGCACCGTTTTGACAACTTAATTACCGTACAAGGGTGTTCAATGCGAGACAAATAAGCAGCACACCGGAGAAAGTTAAAAGCGGTAAAAAGAGATGTTAAATCAGCTTACAGTCTTCCTATCATCCGGGAGGTGTTTGAGAATGCTCTGAATTTGAGAGCCAATGGCGACTATTATTTCATCCAAGGTGTCAGCTAGTCGAGAGACCTCCAGAGGAACTTCCTCAGTCTCCACCGGCGGCAAGAGTTCTGAGGCGCAACAAACAAACTCGGGAGCGCATCGTCTGGAGATGTAAAATGAAAAAAAATGACCTCAGGTTGAATATTTGCGCCTTTTTACTCAAAAAATAGCTTTGATCGAATTTGATCAAAAGTAAAAACTTGTGGTGCGACTGTGCGATCACCACAAAGAATGGTAAACGAGGAAAAGTTATTTGAAAATTATCGTCCATTTCTTACCAGTGTTATACAAAAGGGAGCAGTGCTAAATAATTGAGCATTGGCAGCTTTTGACTAATCAGCAAGTCAGTACTACGAAAGACCACGACCATCATTTAGAGCAATAGGGGTGCTCAAAACTCTAAGAAACGTTTCAAAAAGACGCTAAAGAATACTTGCGTCTAAATCGGAAGAAAAATGCTTCACTGACTCAAAATTATGAGGGCTAAGGTTGTTTCATGGCAGTTCTCCCTCCTGAAGGTTCCAATTTTTCCTAGATATTCTAAACTCCTGGAAAGAGTATCAATTCTAGTCTTTCCCATCAGTATTTGGAACGAACACTACAATCCTTGAAAAGTTAGACATTTCGTGATGCCAAGGTTAGGTGTGTGCAAATGCAAATGGAGAATTAAACTTAATTCAACGGATTCTAAAACCACTTAACATAGCAAAATCATTGCGGATGCTAAGAAAATTGGCTTTCACTCATGCCTCTGAACCAGAAAACAAATGTTTGAAGTTTCAAATTGCAATGGCAGAAGGTCATTTCAAAAAGAAAATGAGGAAGTAAATGATGACTAGCACTTGATGAAAGACTTTAAAGTAATCTCCGATCACAGAAGAGCATGACTTTACAAGCAAAATGTCACCATTTAAAATATAAGAAAACGATGAAACAGGGCATTTATCAACGTTACTATACCCAAAACTCAAAGGACATGGCGTGCGCTACCTAGAAAGTGCTAAAGGTAATACAAAATACTGTCTTGGTGTATAAGTGGGTGGATTTTGAGGTTTGGGCCGACCTGATGAACTGCGGATTATTGATGACCAACTTGGGAAGTGGTGCCGTCACCTTCGAGGCTAGTGGATCCGCACACGGTGGGGATGGTACCGGTGAAGAGGTCTTTATATGACCATTCTCACTCGATTTTTCCGCTGAATCGGCATCCTCGGTCCCCAATTCAACATACCCATTAGAAAGAGATTGGGCAGGGGCGGCGTTTTTGCTTGCCTTCACCACCGTTGTCCCCACCAAATCGGGATAATCTCTACCAAGTAAATGTAAGTGAAAGATGAGTACAGAGGAGGTTGATGGCCGCACAAGACTATTTTCTACTGGTATTTTAATATCAGACATTGCATTCATTTACAAATTACAGAGCGTGTTTGCTCTGCGTTTTGGTTGTCATGCAGACAAAAATAAAAGAGGTACATTTTGTTAGATAAAGAGCGACTGATTGCCATTATCAATTACCGCAATATACCTAAAGTAGATTCGTGCATCCAGTAAAAAATAACCTCCTTTTCGTTTCGCAAAAAAGAGTTAAACGCATAGCCCCCCATAAAATGTGGATTCGACAGACACAACGTCATGATCATACTGTGTAGTAAAGAGTAGGTTCCCGTTACACATCCTGTAAAGACGATCTTATAAGAACGCGTGTTTAAGGTATACTTAATGTCTCGCATTATGATATCTTTGGGCACAAATGATCTTCAAAATGGATCATTGTAATTTTTTCAAGTTTGAACACCGCTAATTATGATACATATGTGATGCTGGTGAAAAAAAATTAATTTTCTGGTTGCTACGATAGCAATACTTATTTGGGCCGATTTCGGAGCAGCGAGTGGAGTACACCTGAGCAGATGACACTTACGAACAACTACTATGAGTGAACAAGACGTATTCACAGGCACAAAAGAGGACAGGTAATAAAAAGAAGAGTTACCGTTTAAGGCAAAGAAGTTGGTTTCTCCAGTAGGTGGATTCCTGCGCAAGACTGACGTTTTCCGCCTCTATACGCATCACTTTTCCACGCAAATCGCCAATTTGTTGCCGCTGAGGAAAACAAATGCAGCATTTGATTTCTCCAGAGTTCACTTCATTTATCAAAGTACTCTTAACGAGCCTGGCAAATATGCGTATGCGATGTTGTTAGTGAGTTCAGCAATCATCCAGAGGTTTCCATAATGTCCATATTTCAAGGTTCCATAACAAAAAACAATGAAATATCAAGGCAAATGGTGAGAGAAATGAGGGCAAAAAAGTCGAGTGGGGATAAAACATGCAATAAACTAGGGGCTTTTCAAGTTGATGGGGTCAGTGACGTCAAATGCTACCCTTCACTACCTACATAAAAGCAGGTAGATGAACTCAAGTGCTTGTATAATCACTGCTCATAGTGCCTAATCAACAATAGGATAAAAAGTAATCTAATAGGAAATAAATATTAGATTTGAAGGGAAAAACTCATTTTCCGTTAATCTTATATCAAAATAGGTCGAACAGGTGAATGCTAAGAATGCAAATGCTAAGAATATTTCCAGCTACAAGTTATGTCAAGGTTCATTTTCACGCGCATTAATGTCGATTGCATTTTGCTAATGAGAATAAAATGTTATTTGAGCTTATAAGCAGTAGATAGTAGCAGAGATTGTACAACAGATAGCCCTAGTTCTTACTTCCTCTAAGTGAAAAAACAGAGCTTTAAAACCGTCTAGGTTTATAATTTATCAAAATAAGATTGCAAATAAGTTGAAAAACCCGTTTAATTTCCCAGGTTTCCAACTTCATTCTTGAGAGTTCAAATGTGAAAAAATATTGCAAAAGAAGAAATAAAAACAAAATAATGGGAACGGAGTTGCATCACAACCTGAAAAGTACAGGGAGTCGCACATTCCATCAAAGACTAACGGAATGAATAAAGATGATTACTGTTACCGAGACTTCTAGCTCCGCTTTGGTAGCCTCAAAGTTACACCGCAGCGCACTGAGCGCAGTCTTGTTGGTTTCTAGTTCTTCGTCGAGGATTCCAGCAGAGAGTTCCGTTTGGACGGCCTCGTCCGTAAATTCAGCAGTGGCGTTAACAACAGTGGCCTGGGGCCTTGCAGAATGTGGAGTGGAGCTCCCACTACGTAACGGTTTGTGGCACGGAAGCATCCAGGAAGAGCGCAGAAGCATGAGAAGATTCGGGGGACGATTACAGGTGAGGCCTACCTGCATTCCGAGAAGGTTAGAATCAAAACTATTTACTTTTTAATCTCTTTTCTTGATGTATTTGTAATAAAGGAAGTGTTTATTAGGTCGAGTTTTTGAACGACTACAGCAATAAAATTTAATATAAAAAATGTAGTAAGAATTCCTATTAGAAAGCAAAAACTTTAAAGTATTTCATATCTCCTCTTTCCCCTGTAATATATATCCCCTCAAGTTTACCAAATACTTAAAATGTTATAAAAAATATCCTACGAACCGCTCAGAGTTCATTCTTAGTTAATCTATAAGTGGTGAAAAAGTGGGATATGTCGACAAAAAAGTTACTCGCATGATAACATGCTAAATAGAGGCATAACTTGCGGATGTCCCACTAACTTCATCATACACCCACAAAATTCTAGGGAGATTGAATATTTAACCCATTTTCAGTGACGGTATGTATAACATTACGAAAAGGCCACTTAAGTTAGCTATTCCCTATCAGCTCAAAAAACTTGCGAAATGCAGTTTGAAATGTGCTCAGAGGATGTATAGCGATGAGAGGATAGATCAATGGAGGGTTTAAGAAATACTGACAAATAACCCGAAAATTGGTGTTCTACCAAAAGATTCATGCGAGTCATCGACAGCAATATGCCTACATTACGAGCAAAATTGCACCATGGCGCTGCATCTCAATTCTACAACTGGGTAAAATCTTAAAAAATTATGTTTTGAAATAGAAGCCCATACCATTTTATGCACTTTGTCGCTTAACAACACCGAAAGTCTCGTCGATGTCCATAGTACAATATGATGTGCACAAATGAACGTCAACAATGAATTGTTTCCATAAGTTTTATTTGTTAACAGACTGAATAAATATAAGTGACTCAACTTCAACACAAAAATATTGCCAAATCGAGTTTGCATAAGGCGTTATTGGCATTCGAAGCACACCAGAACCAACATTGTGCGTTGATTGTAAAATTAGACATTGCCCAATAGTGAAATAAGTCTCAAATGATTGGCGCACATGATTAGAAACACCGTTGATAATTTCTTAAGTATGCAAGTTATAGGTTCGAATGAAGATATAAGAACCAAATAAGACTTAAAAAGCTTAACAATTTAATTTTCTTACATCATCCCAGTCGTCTAAATCCTGTTGATCTTCAACTTCGCATTCTTCAGCGAATTGAACAGCGCTCAACTTATATCCATTGTTCAGCAGATGTTCGTTAATCAGAAAACGAAGGGCACGGATTTCCGTGTTGGAAGCCGGCCCGGAATCCTTGGAATCATAGCATTCACCATTTGACGGCGTGGACGAGTTCAAAGGTTCCGTGGCTTTGCCTATTAAAGATTTAAAAAACTGTAAGAATGCAATAAAGAACGCAACAACTAAGCAACTAGCCGTTGAAATAAAATATGAAGATTTCTGCGGATACAAAACTTACCACCTACAGTTGCAGTTGTAAGGCGCCTTCGTAAGCTTTTGATCTCTTCATTCCTTTTCCTAAGTTCAAATTCAAACACTTTAAAGTAATTAGTGGGGTCTACGTTACCTTTGAGTTGTTCTTCAAAAGAATTTTGGTCTTCACTGCCAGTACGAAGGTCAACTGAGTCTGAAGTAGACAGACTCACATGGGAGTCTAAAAAATAAGACTAACTAAAAAAGTACTTGTTGATATGACTTCGGATCGATTCGAGTCAAACCGATAAAAATTTTCAGGATTCGAAAAGAACTCTTCCAATGTATCACATGAAATCCCACGTTCGAGAAGTTCATAGTGGAATTCTAAAGCTGTTAGGAAAAATTTGTCCTTTAACAGATAATCCGAAAATTGTGTTTCAGGTTTTGTGCCTTGATCGATGATGGTGGTCTCAAAGAGAGCCATTATAAACGCCTGGAGTGTTTATAACAACTTATCGAGGAAGTAGATATTGAGAACTAAGGTTGGAAGATAAAACCAATGAGGTCTTAAAGCGCCAGATGACCTATTAAATCAGAGAAATTTACAAATCCAACTTTTTAGAGGTATTTTATGATAAGTGCAGTGAGATAATAAAGAAAATATATGCCCCACTGTGAACACTATTCTTTGAAAATTATGAACAAGTAGGTCCAAAATAGTCTATTAATCATCCAGTATCAGCGCAAAGAGCAGATAACAGTCAATTAGTTACACAAAAAATGTGCATTCATTACATTTTTTGGATTTTGATTGGGGCCGAAACATGCATCTTGCATTCTTGGGCGAAGTCCTATATAAAAAATGCTCAGAGGCCTATATCTATGCAGAAAAAAAATGCCTATTAGCCGTTTCTAACTGTTTTATCTGTAATGACAAATCTCTCTGTAAAAGATTAGTTTTACACTTTTGCGCATAGTTGTTCCTCAAAGCCTTATTCAATTTCCCTTAAAATTCAGTGGCCTAAAGCGCAATCTTTCTGTTTTGATTAAAAGTAGCTGTAATACTTATGTTGTTTTAATGTGCCTTTCAGAGGGGAGGCAATCAGGAAATTCGAACCTTGTAACCGGATTGTCCTCTCCCTTACCCTGTGACTCCGGCTCCCCTCCTTCTTGAATATTGTATTTTCCACATCCATCTTTTCACCTTTAATAAAGATGTCCAACCAAATCAACCAGGCTTGTCTAGGAACGCTAGGAATTGGGGAGCGGGGACCGAGGAGCCACGCTCCACATAGCAACAGTGGTAGTGATTGCCCGATGGTTCAAATAAAAAAGAACATTCTCCAAGTTCTTCTGATTTGTTTAAGATCCTGGAATATAATGTTTTGTTTTATAGACGAAATTTTTCAAAACATATTTTAACCAATTGCACCGGAAAAGTGCAATCTTTTCATTTAAAATATTTAATAGCATCACTTACAGTCGCACTTGACCTTGACGTAATCTTGAGTCGCTCTTCTTATGCTGTTTTGCATTTCAGCTGGTTTTGTTGTGCGGCAATGCGATTAATAGCCTTACAGTAAATATGTTCTCAGGCAAAAATTTTAAGAATGGACAAGGTAGTAGCTTAGAAACATGGGATTCGCAGGCAAATGCTTTTCCACCGGCACCACCTCTAAGATCATCTAGTACAATGTCAGTATTAATTGATATTGAGATATAAGTAGGTTTTGCCGGAAGGTCCATGCCTTATCCTTTTAAAATTTTATTTTAGCAAGCGCATGACTACTGACGGTCCACCACTTAAACCACTCCCTTTGCCGCCTCGGAAACCGTCGAAGAAAGGTGTGGTTATAGTGCTTATAAATTGATTTCAAGTAGTTATATTTAATGGTTTGGAGTGTCCTAGGGTTTGTTTTTGAATATAACTTATATGAGCTTTGTTTTATCTACAAAAAATTAGTTCCTGTGATCATTTATGATGTCTTAGTAGATGAAACACCTTCCATCACTGGTAATAGCACTTGCATCTGCTTTCAACGATTACACATTTAAACCTTAATGTCTTAGTAATTTATGGGTGAAAATCTACACAACACACATGGATAATTATATCATGCCCGTGCAGGTGAATACGCAGGCAAAACTTAAGATGTACGCATAGAATCCAGCTATCACTTGGTTTACACATTATATTTAGTCAAACTCTTCCGTCTTTCGCGAAACTCAATTGATCCCAAAATATCCTCTCCTACCAATGTCAGTCATGAACTTCATGTCGTTTTCGATGCCCAGACAGGAGAGTTCAAGGTAAGTTTTACCATTATTGAAGATGGAAAATTCTGTGGAACAATTTATGAAGTGTGTGTATTTTGGTGTGTAATGAGTTAAAAGAAATTCTTTGTGGAATAATACTGGACATAGGATGTACCTGGGATCCACCTTTAATCATTAAATTCCAGCCAATTTCTTTCTATGATTCCCTTTTTTTACAATGAACTATGGCGCCTATGCTTTAAGCATCTTTGTTTTTGAACCATATTCCATGCATTCTGGCATTGATTCAAGAGTTGAAAAAACCGCCTTATTTAAAGTCTCAAAACTACCTTCGCCTTAACGGAATCCTTTCCCTTAGATCAAACAGCTCCATGAACTGTTAACTGTCCATCATTACCCGTTTCTGTGTATCACCTGCTAAGATAATCTTATCCGCTGCGTTGAGTAACTCGAGCATGCGGATACTGCAATAGCTAAATGACTTGTGACCCTTGGAAAATTCGCTCCTGTCTTGCACGCATCTACGGACGCTGAGTAGCGCTCGCCAAAAGGCCTGTCTATCGACCACCGCGGCGTCCGTCCGCTCCCACCCGCACACACCTACGCACACGCGCGCGCTACCACGCGTGCGTACGCATCAAATGACGTCATTCGCGGGCAATCCAGAGTGTATCATGCAATCGCTTTGCCTCCTCCGACTACCAACTGCAACGCTCTCCTAGCGAACCCGTCACCCCCTTCCTCTTACTTCCTTAGCCAAGAGCACCTAAAATGTAACGGCTGGAGGAATTTCCTTGTTAAGTAAAATCTAGGTGAAGTACGCATTTCCAATGTTCTGATGCTCTTTTGTTCTAATTCCGGCGTGAATTTGTTTTGCTTTTGCCATAAGATGCTAAGAATTCCCCAGCTCGCATTTTCCTAGCATTTGCATGACCGGGGCAAAAAATATTATTTACAAGGATTTTTTCATCCATTAGAGTGAGTGTCTTTAAGTATATTGTATAATCTGAAGCCTTTACATGGAATTTCTAATCGAAATTGGGAGATGCTGACCGTGTACAGACCTCCCTAAGTAATCTGTCCATCTGTTGGATAAATAGACAATAGTTAAACTGTTTGAAACAGGATAGCCAGGTAATCGTGTCGTCTGAACGTTTATTGGTGCATTCAGAAATGAATTAAATCATGTTTATTTGTTTTAGGGTTGGTCAATGTAGATATTCATTTGTACTTCTGGCAATTCCGCTTACCTTAAGGGAAACAAATGTGGAAACCGGTCACATTCTGGCGGCATGATAGGTTATTTCGAAAGGCATTAACACAAAAAGAGTATACTTACAAGTGTTGAATGATTTATTTTCCACTATGCTTTTAATATCGAATGCTCCCGTATAACAGTAACTGAAGGTATTAGGTCACCTAATGGGTAAATGGGTATGCGGATCATTTCTACGTGCCCTATCTGGGTGTCTGTTGGTCATTATGGGCACTTTAAAGGGTCGATAAACAGTATTTCTGGTTTACATAAGGAACCGGTTTCCGATTGCATTCAGGAGACAACTATGAAGTTGGATTTTCTACTAACCGATTTCCAATTCATTGCTACCTTTTCGATAGCCAAATGACAATCGTAAATCAGGAACGTGGCTTAATAACTTCGACTTTGTGTTTCAAAAATGCTCTGCAGTACATTTCTGAGCACTCGTGTCGATTCCACAAGTCACAATTTCATATAATACAAGCATTAAAAATTGTCAAAAAACATATTTCTTCCAGGCGTTAGTGTTCAATTAGTGTTGACATTATTTTTTTTTCCAATTCGATTATGTCAACTGTCCCCTTGTTATTTTTCGCACTTTGAATAATTCATTCTTTCAGACAAATGCAACTATTAACAAAAACTTGTTTTTTTTCCTACAGCATTATACATATTCAGACGCGGTGTAAATAGGCAAATTCGCCATTTCGAAAGTACGGAGTTACGCAATGACCAGTCCTGGGTTTTGACTCCAGCTAGCTACTTCGTATTGTCTAAGTTCTGCCTTTTAAACCTCCACCGAATCTGATTGGTGTCAATTGTTGTTAGACACCTCCTCATCAATCGAATCTCAGGAGTTGTACCGATAAAAAATCGTCTTTCTTTTGTTCAACAGTCACTTGCCAAATATCACAGGTTGAATATGTACTATGGTTTCCCACATCCCCCTTTATGGTTTAATGATTGTGGGCAGCTGTAACCCCTGTGTGCGAACTGCCTCAACAGGTGACAGAAGCGCTCTCCAAGGTGGTAGTATTCCTCTTCCCAATCCTTTTCTTCGCTCGTGGTGCAAGAAGAAAGTTAAACCGTATTTCATTCTGTGAAGTTGCATATACCATGGCGAAAGACCGTGACGTGTTTGACGCCTAGCACTCCGCTTTGATAAAAGAGGTTTCGGTAAACTTCCCCAAAATATGAACTCTCTAAAAGGATTCTCAGCCGTTACGCGCATTAATGTGTTTTGTTTGGTTTCTACAGGCTTTGTTTTCCAGGGACTTTTAACAATGTTTAATTCTGCCAATATTTAAGGCTTTTCAATGTGAAAACTGAGGCTCTTGCCTCAGCCTTCAACCCCACGCAAACTTATTTCACATTTGAAAGGTCTTGGGTCACAAATACTTAGCATAACATCGCTAAGTCCATAATGACATCACGAATTTCTTTCGTGTAACTCATTAACAGCTCGTAAGGGCTTCTCCTGATTGTGTATGTAACCTCCCACCGTAGCGGAATACAATACGCTTATCTAAGAAAGTTATATATGATTTTTTCATCTTCCCTTGGGTCAAGGAGCCTTGCGAAGAATTTGGTAATTTTTGCTAAAAATGGCCTCAAACCTAATATGTAGCGCTCGATGGGTGAAGCAAAACTAAATAGATTACGTTTCAACTGTAAAAAATTGGGTTATTGGAACTGTTTCTTGGATGTACCGCGGTGTTTTGCGTCACAAGTTCGGCGGTTGAATGCGGATTGACACTGTGTTGTAGTGATTATGTTTTTGTTTATTTGATGAGAATAACTACTGATTGTACGTCATTAGAGAAGATTCCTAAGGTCCTCTCATTTCTTCGATGCATATGGTGGATGCGAATGGGTGGTATTTTAACTTTCCTGGTAATTGCGTAGAATAACTGTTGCGTCCTAGACTTTCCAGGACGTGTAGGAAGACATAGTACCAAGAGAGAAAGTGTACTGACCACGTTCAAAGTGCTGGGTGCTACTAGTATGCCCCACAGGCCATGCCGCAGAGCGGAAGTACAAAAGCGGAGCTTTAAGTGGCCGCGAAACGAAAAAGAATTGTTGAACAAATGATCGAGTTATCGCAAAAGCTATGCGAAGCGAGGACTTTAAGATTTCATTACCTTTGGAAGCAAATGAATAGGTATACCTTTGCTGACTTGTTGGCTTGTATGTATCAAAGTAAAAGCGCTGCTGATGTGATAGTTTTGCGTACATTTATTACTCAAGACTAGCCCCAACTACTTGGGCACAAGATGGTGAGACTGTAGAAAAAATTCCATTTTGTGCGCCAATTTCAGGCCAGTTCGGAAAAAATATTTTTCTCTGCTGTAACCGTAAGTTTCAGTTAATTTATTGTCCGTATGATCACCAACTTAATCCGTTTAGCGATGCAGGACCTCTACTTATTCACGACTCAGTCTCGGTGAGAAATTTCGCGGTTACCATTCCATCAACCTCGGCGCCAATGGCCACGTGTCACTCTCGGACGTTAAATTGAGCTAGGGAATTGTGCGCCTTGCTGTTACTTGATCAACGCGACGATGGCACTTTAATTCCCGATTCCACCTCTAGTTATACATGTCATTTTCTCTATCACCTGAATTCTTTTAAAGTTGTGGCATTGTGTGGTGTTGACAGTGACGTCACTCTCACCTCACCTTAGCATGCATGAGGAGTCAATGTGCTCAGCATTTTTGAGGTCAAGGCATCTTGAACTGTGGACCATCATCCAACATGACTTGGTCGCCGTTGTACTTGTCTCCGTGCAAAGTAGACATCTCCCTTCCGTTTGAGTTTTCCAACTTAACATGTGTTGCCTCCAGAAGAAATGCTATGATCCTGATTTCAAATTAAGCTTTTTATTAGACCGAGACGTGCGTTTCTATATGATCCATTCAGATCCAGTTGCAGGTGATATTATCGCCAAATTTCTACTCTTTCACCACCAGAAATACGAGTCCCATAGATTTTGGATGGAAATGATGCATTAACCTTGTAATATTGTTTTTTTTTTTTGATGGAAGGAAATGCATTGATATCAATCTGGTTGGTGACCTCTGCGTATGTTCGTATCCAGGGCATGCCACCGGCATGGCGTCAATGGCTGCAGGACTCCAACATCTCCCCTCGAGAGCGCAAGCAAAATCCGGAGCTCGTCATTGAGGTCCTTCAGTGCTACGACGCGGCTACTCAAAATGCCAACCAACAAAAGTTCATGACCCAAAAAGGAGTTTGGGGTAAGCATGAGGTGCAAGCTGCAGTTGACAGGACTTCATGTATAATGTGGTACCTGCTGCTTTGTTATCGTGGATAGGGGCAGTCGTTTTATTAATTTTACTTACTCAGTCAAAACATTGTTTTGATAAAAATATTTTCTTTAAGTTGTAAAGAATTTCGGTCATTGGTACTTTGTTGTTCCTCTGTATGCATTTTTTTCAGTTGTTGAATGCTTGCACAATTCATTTCTCGGTTAACCATGATCTTACATATTGACTTGTCCCCAACACAGTAACTGTGGCAACTTGTCAACCTTCAGTTTGTTTGGGAGAGGCCTAAGCCAATCCCGTTTGACATTGATTGCCTACAACTCAGTCACCTTGAGGATTTGCAAGCCTTTGTGTGAATTCATTCATTCTGGTGTGTAAATTTACCACGAATGAACAATAGCGTACGACCTCTAGGGCGCTGCACATTCTTTGCTTTGACAACACTTTCATAAATGAAATTGGGCGCCTGTGCTGATCGAATACATCGGCCTCATCCTCCTGCCATTCTAATGACTTGGGATTTGTCACATTCCCTAGGGCACTCCGCCGGCTGTGGGCGCTGTGACAACGCGTGTTTAGGCTACTGCAACAGTGAGCCTGACGGCTGCTGCAACGGCAGACCTTACTGTGGAGTTGACCAATCAAATCCCTCTGATCGAAGTCCTCCACCAATCCCACCGCACCAAGCCTCCCACGGGATCGCCTCTCCTGATGAGGTTAGACCAACCCCGATACGTTGCCACTTTTTGTGCTCTCAGGCGACACTTAGCCAATCCGTAGCTATCCGAAGTAGGTTATTTGTGAAATGTTCTCTCAGATTCTGTAGTAATGTTGTTCCTGGTGCGGTTATGTGGCGCTCCTGTGGCTTCATATTCTGAAATCAAAGTTAGTGCGGGGGCATGGGTGACGTACTGGATAAACTGTCAGTGGGTGACTTGTTAAGCTCTATGGGCACCCTGTCTGTGTGTAAGTTAGCTGTAAGGCCTCCGCTGCTCTCTACTGATTGTTTTCATCGATATCACGAAGGAGTTTGTCCTCTTGGTCTCGTAGCCAATTCAAACAATGATTCATCAAATAGACTCTCTGTTGATCTAGTTTTTGCGCATATTTGTCAGGCCCACTATGCCGTTGTAAACAACAATCGAAGCTAAGCGCTGTTGTAAATACGGAGAGAGAGAGAGGCCGATACCTCTCGTCGACATGTTTTATGGCATAAACGATCGCACACATTGTGAGGTGAGATTTAGCTCGCTCTCATTGTGCAAATTTTCAAGTTAAATTGAATTCCTGTAGCGAATTGGTGATTCTGAATAATTTGCTTGCCCTTGCAAAGCTAATGTGATCTGTGAACTACGAGTTGCCGCATTGTTGATTCACGAATTCTTCGTGAAATCTGATGTGCTTGTTTATCCAATTCAATGGAAAGCATTCGTTTCTGTTTTCTCTGTACCTAGATTCGTAACTTATGGAATATTACTATGCATACATACATACACACATACATATATTTGCTTCTTCACTGTCCAAATCGCGTTGAATCTTGTTGGATTTGCATTTTGGAACTTTGCTTGCATTTACCCTAAATGCAAAACTGTTTCTCATTGCTCGTAGAATGGTGCGAGTTGCAGTTTCAAATCTCTTGAGCATTTGGTCACACCCTGTTTAAAATTGTCTCCCTACTAGTTAACCGGCGACTACATAACGTTAGTCACTCCCTCTGATTCACTTTTCTTTTGCCACTGGATTTTAAACCGTATCATACTCATTTTAGTTGCTTTTGGCAAATTTGTCTTATAAAAAACTAATCGGTGCTTGCATATGTATCAGCAACAATAAAGCTCGAAATTGTTTATAAAACTTCAGCAGATACCCTTTTCCAGCCGGTAGATCCTCAACACTGCTTCTGAAGACACTTGGAAATACTCGTTTACTTGGTAATAGCGATCCACAAATGCATGCAGGGCTTAGGGGCACAGACATTCAACTTGGAAGCTTCCATGTGTTGGGCTCTTAACTATTCAACCAACCGATTTGTAAGGATTATTAACGGGCTATCATTGATGCTAATTGGATTAATGAAGCATAAACTAGACTTCTTATTCCATACCTACTCGAATTCACTCTCTCAGACTTCTTAATTTCATCGTTGCGCTTGCTGTTGCATAACATTATGGGGCCCCGTCAAGCTAATTGCATGAATTCACTCGTCAAATTCATCCCGCAATCATGGGAAAGCCAATCGTATTATTATTATACTATCCCTTTTACAGGGAAACAAACATCGGCAATCTGCTTCCACGCACTCATATACCACATCCGGTAGTATCATTGATGATGGCCTTCGAAACATATCCCTCTACGCGGACGACGAAACAGAAGACTCTCAGAGTTGCCACTGTCCCAGTGCACACAAATCCGAGGTAACCTCGCTTAGGTCCCTACTTTATTTTTCCCTAACTCTGTAGATGTTACTTTGGGTACTTTTGACCTTCTAAAATATCACTTGAAGGAAAAAATACCCTAACAACGTCAGAAGTGAATAATGAGACATTTCTCTGAATGATGCAAAACTCAATCCATGCATGGATAATGTTTCATTTCGATTACTGGCTCCAGGAATTTTATCTGGCCAAACACAAAACAAAAGCATGACGAGAAACATTAAGCTAAAGCCGGCCTTTCCAATTGCAAAGTCGAATTTGCGTTTGCAAACAGTCGCATTGCATAAAACCCGGTCACATCCAGTGCCTGCATTTTATGCCAGGCGCGCACACACGCCAAGTTGGTCAGGTTGTAAAGGGCCAAATTTGGATTCTGATTTGGTGAGCGCTAACGTGGCATCCCTGGTACCACCCATTCCTACTTCCATTGCCAAAGACGGAAGTTCGTACACCTAAATTTCTATGCACGTTTAATGCACCGATGCCGATTGGCCGCATTCCCATCTCGCTAAGGGTGGATAAAGTGTCTCAGTTGAGACTTTAAACCTTGCTCAGAATATGCTCTGTCTAATCTGACGTTCCTCTCTCCATTGCTTGGTCTTTTACGACACTCTTAGAACAAAAGTGCAGTAGTTTTCACCACATTAGGCAGTCCAGTTAACATTGTCTTCAAATAATACATTCTTTGCATAGAATTGCGATTACCATTTACTTATTTTGTGCAAAATTTGTTAACTTGGTAAAGTCTTCCTTCGCTTGGTATTAGTAGGAATAACTTGTGTTCCCACCTACGCGTAAAGTCGTAGCGAATACTATTTTGGGTTCTCCGAAAACGGGATTTTATGGAGTTATTTGATTTAAGCGATTCCCCATTAACGCATTAATAATAATCATCAACTTAGCTGTTCCTTTCAAAATCGAAAATTGTCGCTTATGCTTTCTTAAACAGGTAAAACGCTAACTGCCAGGTTATCGTTCCCATTAAACTTTCATTAAGCTCTTCTTGTATAATGCACTGGAATAAATGAAAGTAAACTTATTAACAAAATTTCACTAGTCATTTTAATGCACCTACATTGCAATTCCGCTTAATGGGTTCAGTTTATATGTACTTGAGGTATCGCCCTTTAGCTGCTACTGAGAAGCCACAGCTTGAAAGATCTGGATTAGTTAAATCGCTTCACCGAATCCATTTGCGCTATTTGAGACATTAACAAAGCTTTGTCATGCTTTTACACATTTTTTGCAGTTTGCTTTACTGCATTCTCTGTTAAAAATGAACCTCCGGGATAACATCCGCTTCAATTTTTTTTTTGGTGTTCATCGATAATGTTCCATTAGATCCAACCCTACGAGAATGTGCCTGCCATACTAACCGGTCTTCATGGCACCAGCAAACGTATCTCAGCCTCCTTCACAGGACTTGGAGGACTGCTGACGGATCCTTTCACGGGCGAGAAGGTGAATGTTGCGTTGGCGGATTCTGGTAGGTTTCTGTGCTTAATAGTGCACTGGCATCTTAAATTGCAGATATAGATAATTATCTGCCTTTCTTTATAGTTTTCAGTCCTCTGAGCCGTTTGTTGCTATTTTAAACTCCAGTTATGGTTATTCAATTAAAATAAATTTACCAAACACCAAACTTATCCTTTAGTTATTTTTAGTGCTATTTTTTTATGAAAAGCGAGCCTACATAGCCAATGCTTTTGTTGGAAAATGTCTCACCACAAGTTGGCTTTTACTGCCGCGTGGATTAATGTGATATATTCTGCTGGAATTCATTTAATTGCCACATTTAAGCGATTTTAAAATTCACATCAGTTCGCCATTACTTTGAGTTTTTCCGTGATCTCTACTGAATCATTAAAAGGTTTTAATAACCTGGTTCCTAATTTGCCCTACCTTAAACTTGCCTCTTTTTTAATCAAAAATCGTCTAAAAGATAGTCAAAATGTAAGGCTAGTTTTCGGTGAAAGACAGCCAACCTGCCACGACTTTTATTTAAAGCCCACGCCTTAGATAACTGACTGTACCTGTGAAAGTACATCTTTCCCAAGTAATGGTACTCGATCACGCAGTTACAGATTGTCAGCAACATCCTTCAACATGGTCGGGATGGATCATTTTCTGTCCACCTTAAACCAGTATGCAAAAAACATTGACGCACTTCTTCCCCGAGAAGGCATATGCATTGTGTGCTGTATGACTGCGACTTAGCGTCCGAGCATGCTTTGTGCTCGGAACGTAGAGTGTCCGCCCACAAGCTAACATTGGCTCCACTTGCCATGTGCTTCTGCCCTTTCATGCAGTTAAGCCTTGATCTGTAATGATGGTCACTTAAATCACGCGTCACCAGATCAAATCATCGTATAACAACCTTAGATCCCTTTTTTGAAATGTTTTCAGTTTCTTTGTCACATTTCTTGTCGAAAAAAGTCGGCATTGAAACCTGAACTTCGGAGCTGCACTTTCGCTAAGACCTTGGACTAAATAAATATATGCTAATCGAAAAACCTCATTTCACTTAATGCATTCCCCTTAGTACCTTGCAGTAGCAAAAATAGGCGTTGACAAAGGGACAAGTTCCCATGGAATTACCCAAGACACCTCAAATTTCGGTTTACAGCTACGCAAGACAAGTGGCATTTTTAAATGCAAATTCGCGTGTCCAACCATGCCTTGTTGCGCATGGATTTGTACAACCCTTTTTCGTGGCTCGTCACACGGCTAATCTTCCATAAAGCTATAGTGAAGTACGTTATCCTCCGTTGGTACACAGACATAAGGTTACTGTTATTTGTGATTCCACACAGGCTGTTGAAGAGGCTAAACTACAGGTCACCGATTTCGAGGTAGATGGCAACTTGATTTTCACTGTTTTTTAATAGAATGAACAAGAGGACGAAGGAAAGATGTTAAATTCTAAAGAGAAAGAACTTGGAACTGGGGCATTAAGCTCAATGAGTTATTCGAATTTTTCAACATTTAACTTTGACATACTTTTACGCCACCCTCGTGATGATGCAAAATAACTTTGCAGCCAAATTACTTTTCGGTAGACCGCAAGATAAACACCGAAAATGCCCCATTTTGCAGCATCATAAATTCACTGCGCGGATGCAGTAATCTTATTGGAAATAAAGCCAAAGAATGCGCATCATTCATGTTCCCGATACAAATTAATCTCACATGCAGTGCATTTGGTGTCACAAAATCTGTTCTTTACCAGTCAAAAGTGTTTTAATGAATTGTATGCATATATTAAGCCTTAAATTTCCATCTAATGCAAGCTTATTTGCTTACTGGTCCATTGGAGTTGTAAAATAGCCTTATCCTTACCAGGTTTGCGGAATTTGTCGTTGGACTAGGCTAGCAAAGGGTGCCTGTTTTTGCATTAAGCGTCACAACCTTGGGCAGCGATCGACAGAAGTTTGTGCTGTGCTCAACTAGGCTTTGGGGCCTAGCCCCTCAGCAAGTCAGCATAGACAAGCCTGACAGTTGCATTCAAGGGAGGAGTAAGAGTATAACTTGTGTGATTTACCTCGTCTGTTAACTCCGAGGTACAATTCTCTGATCAAAGTTCGACCGACTTACAAATTTAGTGACGTTTTTTTACCAAAATTGTTTATATTCTTACCGATTTACATCCATTTGCTTTACTACGATGATCCGCTTTTCTAAACATCATATTGGAGGGTTAAATTAGTTTTCAGCGTTCCAAATTATTTGTGGAGAGTTGAGTTCTTACACTCCGATGGTTCTTCATATGGTTGTAGTCTCTCTCGTTCCCTTTTTAACCCAAACGCATTGTATCACCTTTGTGAATAAGGTAAAAGTTGAAACCCATATGCAATGTATTATTTACCTGATAATTATTTTCGCAAATTGGGGCCATCATTTAGGGGTCAGAGATCTGTAGCTGTCAAATTTTGCAGCAATAATTGAGTGGGTCTGCGGCTTCAAAAGAACAGCAGCTTGTTCAGCTTATGATCATTAAAGTTTTTGTTTTTCTTTACAGCTAGATAGTTAAAAGTTATCAAATCTGTACCCGAAACCGTTCATCGCTTACATTCTTGTATTGGAAGTACTCCGGGATCTTACTAAATCCCAAGTGTACAAACGTAATGTTCCGGACAGCATGCATTTCTCCTACCTGGGATAAACCCTAATTTGCATGCCACCAACACAACCGAGCGCAGTTTTACCACGGGTGCTGAGATCGGCCGGTTAATTAACCCGTTCCTGGGCGCTCAACTCTCTGCAGTTTTGGGGTAGTGCATCACAAATCAATTCGCATAAAACTTGTCATTTGTACTTTATGCGTGGCTTTTTCTTCCAAGTTTGCCTTTTAAAGCATGCAAAATTAGAGGTGGTGGTTTCCGATTTAGAAACGAAACGTGAAAAGGTGTGCTTTAAGCGTTTTATTCGAAGGCTACAAATGGTTTTGCTATCCAGGATGGTGTATGACGACAACCTTACTTTTTCTTTGCTATCACTTTCCCTTGGTATCATTTTGAGTGCCTTTAAAACGCTCGAAGGTTATAGAAATATTTTTGGTTTGAAAGTAAATGACGATTTCGTGCCTAAGCCCATAATGAAAACCCAAATTATTGGATTATTTGAATATTTCTGAATAAATGAGCCTCTTTTTATATGAGTTTATAGGCAGGATAAATTGTTTGTCATTTATAGCACCTGCTTAACTTAAATGACCTTTTTAACTGCACCTGGTTTCATTAAACTGTGTCTTTTGTCGCTTGTCTGTTACTGTGTGCGGCGCAAAACAGGTAGACAAGAGGACCTGACAGAGGCCTCTATAATTTCAGCTCTTCACACTGGTTGGCCCTTTCCTTCTAATTGCTACCTAGTCCAAGACCTCCTGGAGCCTCCGAGGAATTGGCAGCACTTTCATTCTACTCTTCTCAACGAAGTGCCAGACAATAGAAATGTTTCACTACTTAAAATCATCCTAAATTCAAACAACCATAAAAGTCTTACGGGTTAAAAGTACAGTGCATGTGTACACGGTTCCTTTTGTATCTAGAACCAACGGATGATGAGAGCCTACGGACGACAGAGGAAGGTCACTCGCAGGTCTTGCCAGACATGGAGGCGGGCGAGATGGAGATGGAGGCGGAGGAGGCGGCGGTGGCAGAAGAGCTCTCTTCCTCCGCTAGCTGCTCTAGCGCCTTCGTCAAGTTACAGATCGTCAATGGCGTGGCGGAGGAGGATGATGGTGAGACTATCGATGAAGACCAACCTGACGAGGACGCAGCTATGATTGTCGTGACTCATGTAGGTTCACCCCTCTCAGGTTGCGAACATGATTTAATGACAATAAAATTTGCATACCTGCAAAGTGATATGCAAGCTTCATTTCACTTGGAAATGGCTCTGAGTTCTTTCCTGTGAACCTTATCATGTGAAAGTATAATTTTTGCTATAAAATAGAAAGGAACGAAGGAATCAAATTACGTTCTTGCAGTTTGCTAAGCTTTATTATATTTGTTAATACTGAACTGAGTCAAAATCATTAAATTTTGGTGAAATTCCCCAGCTTTTACTGAAATATTTTATCTTAATATTGCTGTTGTTGTCACGTCTACGTCTGCTAGATGGAGACAGAAAACGAAGCTGAAGTGGAAAGTGAAGGGGACTCCTCACCGACCGTACCACAGCAACAAAGGCCGCGTTCCTCCAGTCGTACTCACCGCCAACATCCTTCCGATCTCTCTGGTACCGCTTCCGGAGCCCTCACAGCTCAGCAGCGTGGTCGGACGACCGAAAGGGTGATTTCGCGACCCAACATTGTACCTCAAAGCGGTGGTGGTGGTGGTACATGTCGTACACGCTCTCGTCTACGGCTGACGGAAAGGCAAATCCTCGAGAAACTAAGCTCCATTGTCAGCAATGGGCGTCCTTGCGAGAAGTACGCCACCCTAGAGAGGATCGGTCATGGGTGTGTAGTTTCTTTGACGCTTATTATGGCGACAGTTTCACCTTTTGCGTCCCCTTTTACCATGTTTATGCAATTCGATAGACAACAATGGTTGTTCCTTTGATCTGGTCACTTGCTTTGGATACTGGGCGTTGGTATTATATCCACACTGACTTCGATTAATCCTGAACCAAACAAAGGCAAACCTATTTCTCCTTCTAGGGCGTCAGGCGTTGTTTACGTTGGTGAGGACATTGTCACCAAACAGAAAGTCGCCATCAAGCAGATGAATCTTAGGCAACAGCCTAAAAAAGACCTTATTCTTAACGAGATCCTGGTGATGCGGGCCCATCGCAACGCCAACATTGTGAACTTCCTGGACAGCTTTCTAGTAGGCCTTTTTCATCACTTTGCAATTTCACTAAGCTGATGAGTGTGTTAAATGTTATCCCAAGGGTAATTGGCATTGGGGCATCAATGCTTTCCGTGCCCAGTCAGCTGCAAGCCCAGTAATCTTCGGATACTGTGATTATCCCCGGCAATAGTTAACCTTTCCAGAGAATTTCGTGCATATTAAAAAATTCGACTATTAGACGGCGAATTTAATTACAAGGTGCTGGAAAAGGCGGTTTGTACACCAGAATTGTTAGCACCCCACTTACATGTTGTCAGTAACTTGACAATAGGCCAAAATTAGAATTTTCTTTTCCTTTTTTATATCCGTAAACTCATGTATGATTTTTTTAGAGGCTTAACGACTGGGTTCTAAGTAACTTAGTGACTTTGTAATTTTAAAAGCAGTAGATAAAATATGTACTTATGGTGTTACTTCAAATGTCGTCTGCCCTTACAGAACCAAAATACGGCAAGGGGTTTTAAATTGTTTGCTGATTTACTTGTAGTCCGATAAACAAGAATTGTGGTTTTCAATTCCACTTCTTATCTCAGCCGTAAGATTTCGCAAATAAATTACTCATTATTAGATAGCAGTGAGGTTGTATTCAAGTTTCTCAAAACTTTTAGTTTAGTAAACACAAACCCTTCAAAACATTGTCTTATTTTCAAGTGTTAATAGTGTCAAACGTTATTTTATTTCTTAGATTGGCAGTGAGCTGTGGGTAGTGATGGAGTATCTTGACGGAGGTTCGTTAACTGACATCGTTACAACAGCCTGCATGGAAGAAAAGCACATTGCCACTGTCTGTCGGGAGGTAAGCACTGAAAAAATTGGGCTGGCTAATCACCCAAACCGCAGGGCGTGATGGCACCATTTCCGCCCCCACATTGTAGACCCTACAGGCGCTTAACTTTCTGCACTCAAATCACGTGATCCACCGGGATATCAAGTCGGACAACATTCTTCTGGGTCTGGACGGCTCAGTGAAGCTGACGGACTTTGGATTCTGCGCTCAACTCAGTCCTGACGAAGCTAAACGATCGACCATGGTGGGTACACCCTATTGGATGGCGCCTGAGGTCGTTGTTCGCAAGCAGTACGGTCCCAAAGTCGACATCTGGTCCCTCGGTATCATGACCCTAGAGATGCTAGATGGTGAACCGCCCTACCTCAGTGAAAATCCCCTCAAGGTATGCACGCACATCTCACTCGGCGCTTACATACCCTATTAAATGAGTCCGTTAGCGACACCTGGGTCGCCTCTGAAGACGCTGAAAGCCATCCCACTCTTGAAGAAGCGTTATTATGAACATTTCTCTGACCCTTGCAACATTCATAATTGAATATTCTTGAATAATCATTGCATATAGTTCCGTTAATAACGCGTTTAATGTTTTCAAATGTAGTCTTGTTTCCTTACTGGCCATTATTCTACTGCGAGCCTCTGTCGATTCGACTAGCGTCAACGGATTTTACCCATCTATGAAGTTATGATGTGATCTTTAACCAATGAAATCGATAGTACCATTCTTCTAGAATGGTGTTGCATACCACTAGCACTAGTTACAACTCCAAAGTTATCCCCAAAGACTTACTAAGACGCCTGTCTGGAAGCAGGCGTTTAAGAAGAACGAGTGACTACACGAGATGTCACTAGCGCTTGGGCTAAATTGCAGAAGGCTATAAAATCTTGCGCAGTCAAGTGCATGCTAGAAAATAGGTCCGCATCTCACCCCATCAGAAGCATCAGAAAGTTGAGAAGAATTGTTTGTCTTTTTGCTCCAACGTAAACAGGACTATTTTTAGGGACACTTTGCCTTTCAGGCGCTCTACCTGATAGCAATTAACGGCAAACCGGAAATAAAGAGCAAAGACCGACTGAGTGATGACCTGGTCGGCTTTTTGGACTGCTGCCTAGAGGTCGATGTCTCAAAACGCGGCACTGCAGAAAGGCTCCTGAAGGCATGTTTCAGTGATGTTATTGTTAGGATAGATAATTTGCCTTGGAGTTGATCTGTTGTTTGATGCTGTTGTAAAAGCACCTCACTGAGGATAGAGGATCAAATAATCGGCCGATTTTTTCGGTCTAGTTGCAACTTTCTCTACTTTATGTAACAAAGCAAGTATTTGTTCGTAAGTGCTCTTACCTCATCCTCCGTATGTCTGTATCTGTACCGTCCGACTCACGCCTGAGGATGGTGTAAGATTTCTGAGTCTGAAAGTATCTTTATCATACCCTTACAGAATGACTAAAACACCGCAAACGGGTTGACACCGTAATGCCAGAGCCTAAAAAGTCCCACGTTGTAAAACATGAAATTGCAAATTTCATTCTACTGTTTCATTCCAGCACCAATTCATAACTACGACAGCGGAGTCGGTCAACGTGCTCGTTCCCTTGATCCTCCTCGCCCGAGGCAATTCCCAGAGCGAAATCATCCGGAGTGCAGATTTTTTTATACAGAATTCCACATAGTGCCTGTTGTGTGTACCGCCACTTTTGTTCGCTCTGCTCCATCGCACCTCAAAGAAGGCGCAAACGTACTTGTACATAGTGTCTGAACCCCTACGTGATGCGATGTGTACGTGTCAGTGGGCGAGTGCCAAACTGTGTTGTAATTTTGTTCGCTTGTGCAAATATGAGCCTCAGTCTTTCTTTCCTCCCCGCTGCCTCTCATGCTACTTCTTTGTTCCCCTGTGTGTTGTCTGCTTCTGAGCCGCTAACCACACCGATTTCCTGTGAATTCGGAGAATGTCCCCTTCGCCTCCTCCTTCCTCAGTCAGCCAAGATAGCACTGTCTTATTTTCGATTTCCACTCAAATTCTATCTTTCCCCATCACCATTCATAACTTCGTTTATCCC
This sequence comes from Echinococcus granulosus, assembly GCF_000524195.1. Classification (NCBI taxonomy): domain Eukaryota; kingdom Metazoa; phylum Platyhelminthes; class Cestoda; order Cyclophyllidea; family Taeniidae; genus Echinococcus; species Echinococcus granulosus. The sequence goes on along the minus strand of NW_020170390.1, from coordinate 1,503,910 downwards.
ATTTCCAATAAGATGCGTGTCCATGAAGAATTGAAATGTATCATACTTTCTGAATGAATTATCTACTTTTAAAAATCTTTTGAGTTGGCGTCGCAAGCTCACAGGAGGCCGTTGGGCTGGCAGAAATTCCGATCAAAAATAAACCAAGTAGAGGCTCGTGGCGGGTATTCAGTTGAATGAATAAAGCACTATCCGAATCCGCCTATGCAAGCACAGATGCAAGTAGGGCTGATGCTTCAAAAGCATAAATTGGATTACTTTTTGACGACCAATAAGATAGGGTTTTATCACGTCGAGACAAGGATCAAGAAAAGCATGCTTGCGCATCATAATTGTCAGATTTAAGATCACAAATGCACAACACCACGACACTGTCGGCCGCCAGGTACCCTAGCATACCTCACGCGAATACGAAGAGATGAAATGAAGACAACTCTTCCCCCATCAAAGTGTTGGAGTTGAAGTGCAAGTGTCCTGTTGCCAACTTAGATATCAGATAGCCATACTTCTGATGGCTTTACAAGTAACCTATATTAGTAAACTAAAAAGCCGAGCAAAACGGCTGGGTGCGGGTCAAAGTCGGCTAAGGTAAGATCTTTACTGCGCAGATGCGGTTGACTAAAGACCTGTAACACTAATTTAACTAGGCCGTTAGCTACCTGAGCTTTCGGCCTTCACAGGTAGTATCCAACTTTTCTGTAAATTAAGGCCAAATCCGTACTGATGGAAGTTGATACCATCGCAGGTGATGCTCGAAAGGCTGTTACATTCACAAATGACAGGAACAAGTGAACTCACTCGGTCCAGTGAACAACTATCTTTACTCTCACTTTTTTACAAACATCTACCGTATCAAAAATTACTGAAATATTGTAGTGCAACACGTGATTGATTGAGCAGCTTAGGCGCTAGCTTTTTTAGCTTTACTAATAACTCGAAGTCTAGCCCTACTA
>NW_020170390.1:1459559-1502857 GCF_000524195.1 Echinococcus granulosus | reverse complement strand
CATTTGGCGTGTTTCGGCTTAAATCAACCGCATGGGAGGGTAGGCAGTATAGGGCAAAACACTTGTGTTGAAGTACCACCACATCCCAAAGACAAACAAGCCAGGAAAAAGGCAGATTCCTTTACAATTTTGTTACAGAACAGGCGTTCGTGTAAGAGTAGTTGTAGTTCGTGTTTGCTTGCTCGGTGTCACTACGACCATGGGAGAGAGGGGGACAGGGGGTAGGAGGTGGAGATAAAAGGTGAAAGTGAGTTTCAAAAGAGAGGGTGTAGCAGATGGGAGGAAGGAGATTGATTGGAGTAACAAATTTCACAAACAGTAACTAATAACAACAGACTGATGGAGGAAGTGAGGGGCCGCAAATCAAGGAAGCAACTAAGGCAGCGCGCGTATCCTCAGGTAAGTATGCATGTTGACTAGGTGTGTATGTGGGGGTATTTGCTTGTGTGTGTACAGAGACGCGTGTGGACATCTACCCACGCTACTATTATGTCTGAGGAAATTTATGGAAAAGATGGGGAAAGCAAAGGTGAAACTCACGACAACCGCACCAGCCTCCCGAGCACGGGCCATGACCCTTCACTCCAGATGACTAAAAAACAAACAAACCACCTTGCAAAAAGGCACTACTTATTAAATTTAAGTAACAAAAGTGGAATGACATTATTTAATCGGGCTTGTGCATAGATTCCTCAGATTGCTAATTATTCTAACGAAAATTTAAAACATTGCCCAAGTACTCTTTAAAAGTTAGTATAACAACGAATATAAAATGCAACCGAGACAAGGAGCGGTTGGAAAGTTTAGTGAGAATCCAATTCATCAGATGTAGGATCGTGAAATTCATGAGGTTAAGCCAATTCCCTGCCGAAACATACCTTCGTAATTTTCACTAAACTTGGAAAGATTTAAGCTCTACACATATATGAAAGAGAAAAGGCATTACAAACTAACTAATAGGAGAGCAGCTTAACGGCTTTTCCTGCAACCCAGTGCTGAACTAAACGGCCGCGATTACACTCACTTGTGTCCTACGAATCAGCGTCGACCAGGACAAAGTCAATAGCCGCAGCTCGCAGGCGGGACGCCTCTGCTGATATTGCCACAGCTAAAGCCAACCACCCCTACCGCGAGTGTCTGATATCCTGTATGATTCATTCATCCAAGGAGGAGACAACGGGGAGATTGCTTTGTAGATTGTCTCAAAGAATGTACTAATCTCACTCAAGAAATTTTGAACTGCATATGAACTACCTTGTGTACCCACATGCTTGCGAAATCGAAGTATGGAGATGGCAACTGGATACAAAAATCGAGGTCGCCATGACAGTAAGATGCTTCACTTAAAAGACTACAAAATCGCCTCAACACCAGAAATATTCAACAAGTAACACTTACCTCATGGCTCGACGAATGGCCTGTTCCTTGCGCTCTCCAGTGATACTAGGGTCGTTATTAAGGATTTGTCGGGTGAGCTCGATGACAAAGGACTTGGTAAAGCTGGCAATTTGCGTGTCCGCGCGATCGAAGGAGCGGGTGAGCGAGTCGATACAGAAAGAGTGGTTGGAGGCCACGTTTTCGTACATCCGCTGGATCTGCAAAGCACAAACACAAGGGATAATGGGTGTGCACGAGAAAGGAACCAACTCTAGACGCGACAACAGTGACTTACGTCAAGCAGCAAGGGGCGAATGTGAGTTTTGAAGTCGCCACTTTTGGGTGAGGAAGAGTTGGGGATGGGATTAGCTGACGATGAGCGAAGCGCTAAACCTGCTGCAGACGACGAAAGGCCAGCTGGCCCCGCTGTAAAGCGAAATGGCAGCAAATACTTAAAATACATTTACTGTCCTTTCCATTACGGTCTCTCTTCACAACCACGATCAGCGTTGTTGCAATCTAGAGTGGCGAGCTTTACCTCTATCATATACACGTATGGTGAGTACCTTCATTAAGAGTAACCCCGATGCCATGGAAAAGTTGATAATCATGATAACCGCGGAAAAAACATGCATAGAACACAAATTAAAGTGAACGGAAAACAGTTGAGGGTACATAACACCATGTGTAAGGTTTGACTGGAACAAGTTAAAACTTGCCTGTTAACAACCACATCATGGCAATCAGCAGGGAATATAAATTTTGGCACGCGTAACGGGTAATTCCATTAAGTAAAAGTCGCAACTCAACAAGGAGGTACTAGTTTGAACCGCCTAGACGCTTTTGCACAAAACTGGGCAGTACTTTGGAAAAATAAGGCAATGAAGTGGTGTTGAAAGCGAAGGAATAAGTCTTCATAAGGGGTGAAGCTGGAGAGGCGATTAAAAAAGTAAATTTATAGTCAATTTGTGAGTGCAAAGACGTGATAAAAGTGCGCAAGCTAAGAGAACCTATGCGCAGAAGTCTTGACTGCAACCTTCACCAAATTATCTGTACTGGGATGATGACTAAATAGGTGGCTATTAATATGACCTAAGCTTAATGATGTTGAAATAGAATGAGGATTCACAACTTAAGGTTGTGAAGTGTAACCATTGGAAAAGTTAGTAGGCGGCATACCGTTACTCGCTGTAAAGGAAGTTGCCTAAACAAAAAGGTTATGTGAGTCTAAACACACTGGAACATTCGTTGAGCCCGTTGAATAGTACACTGCCAATTTTAAAGTACCAAAAGAGAAAGATCTAAGCGCTAGTGGAATCATAGGAGGGTACGCGACCAAAGCGACTGTTCAGTAATAACGAAAGAACACAAGTACGCATCAAACGGGTCCTGCGATGGTTTGTGAGTAAATGGAAAGACGATTGGGTAATTTTGGACCAACAAAAAGCACAAGCTCACAGTCTAATGGTGAGAAGCAAGTCCACACACTTAAGTGCAGCCCTTGGGTGCATATATGCAACGAAACAGCAAAAAACGAAAGACTAATGGTGGATTAGAAGAAGGGCTCCATACACTAAGAATCCAGTAATACTCCGGGACAGTTGGCGCAACCTCCAACGACGCGAAATGACATAACCCTAGCCCATTAGCATCTGGGCGAAAGGCAAAAGAATTGCTTGAACTTGTGTAGATTAGGTGGGACATTATCACTCAATGAGCACCCAGAGCAGAATAAAGAATGACCACAAGCGGACCAGAAATCACAAGGATGCGAAACGCAGATCTTGGCAGCAATGAATGGTGCATTCCCATCCTTTGAGCATCCAAAGCAAAATACTAAAACCAAGACAAATCAGACGGCCATGATGAAAAGTACTAAGAGACACGAGTAATGATATACCATTTGGGCGGTTAGGAACGAGGGGCGGGACGGTCTGTTTGTTCGGGGAGCGCGCGTCATTGATGAAGTGAGGTGGTGCGCGGTGGTTGGCTGCGGCGGTCGGAGGCGTACGATTTGGCGTCTCCGAAAACCGTGACGCTGGCTGCTGACCCGCGAACCACGACTGGCGCTGACCTGCCAACCCACCATCGGGTCTACAACATAATACCAAAAAACGTTGATTACAACATGCTCCCATTGCCCGGATTCTCAGCTCGAAGCACCAAGATCTGACTATTTACTATATCGCACCATGCCAATCAAAGGATGAGTACTTAACATAGACTAGTGACATCAAGCCCGTAGGCCGCATTATTTATTTTGATTGTAAGTCCATCCGTACCTTCCTCATTCCCACCAGATGCAGAGGATATCAAATGTTGCATATAGACTTACCGTAAAAGTCAAACGGATAAGACTTTTCCCCTCATATCACACTGGTACCGGTATTTTACTGCGTTTTACCACCAAAGAATGCGCAATCCCAGCATTTAAAGTCAATAAACGAAGCATTTCTACACACAGGTATCCCCGTTCCGCACGAACAAAGGACAGTCATTGCATCAAATGTTCGGCGGAATTCGCACCGACCACCTTTCGCTTTAGCTTCCGCCTTCTTATGCGTGCTTGTGCATTAACCCTACCCGGTGTTCATATTTCCGAGGACATTTGTACTATAGAGCGGCGCCACCTAAACCAAGTGCCGCCTGAAATTAAACCATAAAAATCTTTCCTGGATGCCGAATTAATCTTGATATTTATTGACTGTGTGGGATATAAAGAATGTGAACTGAAAATAAACCAGCGGGTAAATAATACTTGTGATACAAAAATAAGGCACGCGTTTGTTTTCGTGCCTCTCCGAAATTACCTGGAGATGAAAGTAGTAGTTGACTTACACAGCAGGTGGAGTGAAATTGCGACCAGGAGGTGGCATCTGAGATGTGATTGGCTTTTTTGGCGAGGGCGAACCATGGGCGGGAACTGATGGAAGGACCACGCCACCACCTCCACTAGTGCTGCCGCCGCCACTCCCACCAAATTGTGCCACAACAGATGCGTTAGTGGGCATCTTGACGGTGTTAAAGTTCCATTTGAAAGTGGGCACATGTCCATTCAAATTGTCGCTATGCTGTCGCGCCAAACTTAAAGGGAAATGGTGAGGCCATGAAACTCACTAGTTTCGCGACATGAGAGGGAAGCGATAATTAAGGTTACCCAAGCGCTACCTTGATGCCGATATAAATAGGTATTAAAGACGTTAACAAGAGACTTACACGGTATCAGAGTCATCATCGTCTTCATCAGAAGTACCACGAAGTTGTGCGGCTCGATAGGCTTCTATTAGCTCTTGTAGGTAGACTGTCCTGCGGGGTTTCTTCACGAATGAATGCTTTAACAACTCCTGGGCCGAGTAACGCTGTTAGTGGATACAAAAGAAAGCAAATATATATGCGTTGCTATAAAACGAAACGAACACGAAACGAGGGGGTCAATTAGACTTCACCGCATTTGGGCAATGGGGGGTAAAGATAGTATTCAATAAGTGACATGGATGATGCATTTTCCACAAAAAAGCAACTATCCGGCCACTACTTTTGTTTAAAAAGACTGATAAGAATATGAGTAAGCACCTCCAATATCTTACCAAAGGCAAATTCCTGAATTAGAGCCCAAAAAGCAGAGAAATTGGAAAGGACACACATGCACTGCATCAAACAGAACGAAAGCGATGAATGAAGCGGTCCGTATAAAGTACTAAATGTGGCTAGTATAACAATAGCCGTCTTTCACAGAGAGGGACGAATGAGTAAGTCAAACTCCTACATCAGAAAATAAGCCGCTTTTCAATGAGACACAAATTAACCAATGAGGCATTTACATTGAGCGTTTCTTTAGCCGCCCGTGTTTTTTCCTGTTGTTTCGGCTATGGTGAGCCCCAATTAGACCAAATATGTTTCCAGCCATCCAGCTCCTCGGTCCCTCCATGGCATTTATTCACAAGCCCGTCGCCTTCTAGCGTATGCAAGGAAAACTTGAGCACGTTTGCAAACAACATATTACACTAGAAAGCATATTTCTACCTCCAAACGCGGATAGAAAATTAAATTCAACCGAGTATACATTGCCCATATACATGACTCGATCCAGTAATGAGGGACTGGGCTGCACGGTACGAAAAAGCGATATTAGTTGGGGAGTGTAAAAGCCACAGAACCGTACATTTTATTCTAAAGTGCCATTACAATTCCACCACTACATTAACCTCTTGCGTCAACCCAAAGTGATGCAATAGTGGGAATTAGCATTATTCGGCAATTAGCTTCGGCTTAACAACCCCCCTACTACCTGCACTGATGAAGAGTAGCATTAGAAATAGGCTCAATTTTCACGAAAAGCTCGGTGCTTGGGGACAATTTGCAAGAGCATCAACAGCAGCATTAGCAGTAGATTGGGGAAATAAATAAGGCTGAAGAAGGCAAACTAGTGGGTGAGCCAATCAAATGCCTGTTGCAGAGGAGGTCCTGTCTAGCGCCGAACCACGGCCACCAGTAAGACGGTTGAGCAATGAATACTTAGGCTCGACAAACTCCTTCGCTTCGTCGCACTGACTGGAGCAACACCAATGCACAAGTTAGACTGAAACGCCACAACCGGCAGGAAAATTAGTCTATAGGGCCCAAGGTCTAGACAATGCCATTAGACATAAGCACCCAAACAGGCAGGCAGGTGCAAGCAAATCTCCTTCCACTACCCTCCCACACACACACACACACATTAGAAGAAAAAAAACAATTTCATTAAGCCAGTGCTAAGGGACCGATTGATTGGAGAAGCAGCACTCCTTCCAGTTCCGTTAAAAACAAACATTGACAAACGAAAATCACGAAATGTTCCCCGTTATGAATAGGTTGTGATCCAAAAGTTGAGAATAGCCGTAGTGAGAACTCACCACTTTACTCATCAAAATTCAAAGTAACCATTCAGAAGAAGTCGAATTTTCGGCATTCTAATGCTTTAGAAATTTTTTCATTACGAGAAAAAGCGCACACACAAGTGCCATAGCACGGAATCGAAGTCCCAAGGTACCGCACCGAAACGGTAGGTGTGTATGGGCGTGTATACAAAGAGAAGACATGTGACAGTAAGCACGGAAGTGGCGAACAGTACTACTGTAGGCGAAGGCAAATGAAAGGAAAATGTGGACATGGCTGCATCTTCAAAGGAAAAGTGAATTTGAGCCTAAATTCCAGCTGTGAAGTAATCACGCGCACTGAACTGGTTTATTTACATTGGTGCGAAACCACAGCATCGCGTCATCTCAACTCAAAAGTACCTTGAAGTACCGAACCTACAACACAGCACAGACTCAAATTTGCCCAATGTAATCCGATAATAAATCACAATACGTCCACAAATGAACGAGGTTAAGACATCTGGTGTTTAGTCGAAGAAGCAGTAGTGGATGCCGTTTAGGTGGTCAAAAATAAATTGATCAAAATGAAGAGGACAATTTAACACGCACCAAGTAAATGAGTGATTGCTTGATTGGGATGCTATAGCAACAACTTTATTATCAGTTAGGTGACTGAATTGAAATCTGACGTTTAAAGATAAGCAGATGAATAACATTTCCAATTTCCTCGCTACAAACCAAAGAAAAATAAATGTTGTCTACATGTGTTAGATTCGCAATTTTTGCGTGGCACAAAAAGCGAAAACAAGGAGAAACGGGGATGAGAATGAGTGACTCACGTTCTCGGGACGTTGGACGAGGCAACACTGGACGAAATCGCGGAAATTGGAAGAGTAGCGTTCAGGCAGCTTGGGTGGCGGGTTACGGGGAATGTCGAGGAGGACGCGCATCGGATGGACGTCGGAGTGGGGCGGCACGCCCTCTGCCAACTCGATTGCCGTTATCCCCAACGACCAGATGTCCGCCTACCACAACAACAAGTGAATAACACAAAACGACAAATCATAATCTCTTATTTCTATCATATAGACAAGTGTAAGCAGCAAAAATTCAACGGTGCAAAGAAACTTAATTTTGGCGTGCATTTAATCAAGGGAGATCCCCAAACTTCTAGAAGTAACTTAGAAGGAGCCGTTAAAACTGCTTCCATGAAAAAGTACAAACAGTGGATACCCGGATTTCTCAATGAAGTAGCCGATTAAAATGCCTAATTTTGAAATTGCCAGCTCAAACTTGTCCTTTGAAGACTTGTAGACAACGCAGTTTTGGAGCTTGAAGTGGGAAGGAGGATGGTAGCACTTGAAGCTGACAACAGCAAACAAAAGCCATGATTTGCAATCAACAGAGGTTCACCTATAGCGACAACAATAGCAGGCGTCACACTGACTCCCTCTTTCGAGATGAGCACAAATATGGACGAAAGTCATGAAATAATTTAACAGTACATTCTCTAACTGCCTAGGACTCAAGTAGGTGGTATACCCACAAATGAACGTAATTACTGACCTACCACAGAAACCAGTATCTGGAATTTCATCCAATAACATTAGCTATTTAATAAATAAGATTTTAAAAGAATTTTATTTTGATGCATAATTTATCATTCCTGACCTCTTACGGATGAGCTAAGCCTTTTGAATTCCATCAACTTGCAATCTACTCATATGCTAGTATGAATAACCTACAATTAGCCAACATAAAACACTTGATATTCATTGTTGCAAGGTTGTAATTGTAAAACCACATCGTCGCAGATCAATCCCGACCACGTACCCACAATTACCCAATTAGCAAGTCTGATGGGGCTAGCAAGGGCAATTACGACTTGTTTTTAGCGGGGACCAAAAATGTTGCCGGTGAAAAGATATGAGACTTTCGAGTCGAGTAGGCATAGAAGGAAGTAGGAAAAATTCGCATACCTTGAAGATTGTTTCGGAGGGGATGAGGCCAAAAAAAAGGAAGCAGGTAACTAACTAGCTGTCATCGTACAACCGTGTCACACGAATAAACCTCATCCAATGTTGAGACAAAATGCCAGTGAATCTCGAAAAGGGGTGGACAGGCTGTATGGGGGAATGTGGGTCGTGATATTTGCAAAAGGAGCAGGTGACTGTCCGCACTTTAACGGCAAATTTATGAAGACTGCCACTAGTGATTGGAATTTGCGTGTGTGCGTTAAAGATGAGGTTAAATAAAACATGAAACATTTGGCTGGAAATAACAAGTTTAACTGATGCTATGCCTCATAGATAGATCGGAAAAGTATTTACTTGCAGAAACAATAACAGTTGCTCGCACCATAAAAAAGACAAACCAAAAATATGACTAGTTTAAGGCGATTTAAACAAAGTACACAGACGGGAGATGGTGGGAGTGAATCTACTTTTACTCTTAAAGATTGATCAAAATGAGGAAGAGTTCTATGCAGTACACCGCCCCCATAACCCTTTTAGAGAATGAAGATAGACAATTACGCATGCTGCTTAAAATGCTGACATAGAAATGTAAACCACGAAGCAAACTAAAGCGGGAGCATGAGCTACCTCGTAACGCATAAACGACCTTAACACAACTTCACTTAAAATGGAGTATAAAACTAGCGCAATAACAAAGTAGTCACGTTATATTTTGCACGTTGGAGTAATTTTGGAGCAAGGCAAGTATCACTCAATGGAGTATTCGCACGCAATAATAACTGACACACCGAGGCGGTGATAAAAAACTAGAGGCTTGTACTTAAGAAACGCTGAAGAGAAAGCAAACAAGCGAGTACACCTTTGCGAGAACAGCAAACAAAGGACACAGATTAAGTGTGTCACTTAGACGACCTCAATTGCTGATGTTAAGCGCAGGGCAGGGATTCGACTTCATAAAGTCCGCAATGAGGCAAGCGCTTACAACTACAATTTTGTGTTTCAGAGTCACGAACTATCTACATACAATGTTACTGCTCTTCTACGTCCTCCAATAAAAGGTGGGAATTGGTGTCCTTGAGGTGATAGGTATGTTGGACTCTGGGACAATTAATTGACAGAAAAGCTGTGCGTTGACCTGACGCAGCCAACCACACGACGTTTAGACAGCGGTTGAAGCATGAGGGGGAAACGTACAACACAAAAGCATATTAGTCAATTAGTACATTTCAAAAAAGTTAAAATCTAGTCACAGCGAGGGCAGGGGTATAGGCGTAGAAATGGCCAACTCCAATACGGTAAACGTGGAAAATGCAGCATGACAATCTTACGAAGGAAATCATGAACTTGGGTGCATTTTATGCGAAATTATGATGATTTGATAACCCCGAGACATTCACGATAAATAACTGATATAACTATACACAAGTCTGTTTTACCAGGTCTAGACAAAACCAAAAAACCAAAGTTAAGGAAAAGGAGGCTTTTAGCTGGAGTTAGGATGATGCAGTAAAACCCTCCAAAATTGTGTACCTATGTTTAGGGGGACGGACATTTGACACAAAACTATCAACCAAACGATTGAACCCGCCTAAATTACATTTAGTTGAATTCAATGCAGTTATTCCTGATGGCACAAACGTAAATATCTTGCTGATGTGAAGGCCAGTGTACATGTTAAAAAAATAAATTAAATAAGTAGGTGAACGTACCTTGTGGTCGTAGGAGGAGGCCCTGATAACCTCTGGTGCCATCCAAAAGGGCGTTCCGACGAAAGTTACCCGCTTCTTCGTTGTTTTGGTTAGCTGGCCGGCGACTCCGAAATCCGCAAGCTTCACCTCTCCCTTATCTGAGAGGAGGATGTTGGCAGCTGCAAGAGACGTTGTCGAGATAGAATTCCAGTGTTTTTAAAGTAGAAGTGGAGACAGATTGACTGGACTCGCAATTAAGTTAGGTCAACGGGAGTCACCAAAATGAGTCATTTAAGCGCGCGTGAAAGATAACGGCTGGCGTGTATCATATGGGCAAACTGCGACATTTGAAAATAAGAAATGCTACACAAATTGCAACAAAGACGAGGTTTGGACTGCGAGCTCGAGGAGCAAAGCGTCAGCTCCGCAAAAATCCTCTGCAGTACATTTTGCATCACAAAGCCTGTGCGTGGATCGCCAGGATCGCTAAAGCGCAGGTGGGCGACAATTGGTCCAGGACTGGAAGGTGACAAACTTCAGTAAACAATGAGTTGGGATAGAGTAAGTTGAGCTAGGCTTTAAGCTAAACTACCGACAATCGGAGGGGCTTGTGAGTACCGACTTATACGTAGGAGATACTTGTGACCATGCCTTAAGCCGACTGCTAATACTATTTTAACACGTCACAAATAGTAACAATAATAAGACACACATTTGCCGCCCACTTTCTCAAGTGAGCCCTCTCCTTACTGCTTCAACTCACGAGTCGGATTTTCTAATTATGAAAAATTTATTGCATATGGCGAGTTTTGTGCATGAACAAGTACAACAACTGAGAAAAAATTTTTTTTTTTATAGAGCATGTGGTAAACACGCCTGAGTTTCACTACGAGCAATTGCATTACAACAATTCGCATGAGTCATTTAAAACACGGTGTGGAAATGGGGCAACCAAGTGAATAAACAGTGGTAGAAGCCTAGCCAGAGAAGGGAACACGCAAGTGTCACTTGAAATCCAAACCTAAACAAGAGTACGATAAAAATCCGTGCAGATCTTCACGCAATCCATGTGCTACAAATTTGGCTGCCAGATGAGGGTTAAAACGAGTGTATTCGCATTCCCGAAGCCTAAGCACGATGGAGACCTGGAAGGTAGCATGAAAGGGAGCACTTTAGGCAAACTGTTGCCGTGTGATCAATTAAAGAGACCTATTCAAGTGATGCGATGGAGGTCTGCGTCGAGGTGGATGATGAACGCTTGAACGCGTTCTGCACACGCCACATCGATCTATTAATCAGCATTCATAATCATATGCGCAACTAGCGCTGTCAGTCGCGACGCCATACGTGAATATTACGTCTGTGGGGAATTGAAAACACCCAAAGGCACATGAAGAATAGCCCCCTCCTCGGTGGATTCAGTTCCAACCACGGAAATAACTATTGCATGTAGAATTGTCGCTTCTACTAAGACTTGCTGGGTTTATGAATAAAACATCACACTTTTTTCGCCACATTTTAATTTCCCGACTGAGACTGTCGGTTCAATTCCAGTCGACGCCAATTAAATAACACTCTAAAATCATTTAAAAATCTGCACACCCTAGATTCTGAGACAACCAAAAACCCCGTTCGCTTCATCCAGCTCAACAGTTTGGCAAATAAAAGTTCATTTCTTCTTCGTGTAAAGGAGGCTGCGTGAATGCAACGGTCCCATATTTTTGAAAGCCGAAACGCTAATAATCTTAAGTGATACCTTGTCATCGAAGCAACGAAGTTTTGTAGGAAGAGAAGGGTGACAAATGCAAGTCTGTGGCAATTGTGGGTTAGGATTTGATGTGATAAGAGTGAATGGAAGAGGGAAATGGAAAAGGGAAGTGCGACAAACCTTTGATGTCACGGTGCAGCTTCCCCTCACTGTGCAGATAGTCCAGGCCCATGAGGACCTCGTGCAAAATAGTGGCGATGTTGGGCTCGTCAATGATGACGGCCTTGCGAATCTCAAGAGCGGATCCACCGCCCATGAACTCCATGATGATCCACAGCTTGGTGCCTTTGAGGTAAGAGCCGTAGTACTTAGTGATATAGGGACTGTCGCACTGCGAGAGGATACTAATCTCCTGTTGAATGTCCTCCAACTCGTCTAATGCCTCTTCCAAGTCGATGCGCTTGATGGCGACCGGACGCAGGGTCCGCTTGTCTACGCCTTTGAAGACCTCCCCAAAGGCGCCCCGACCTATTCTCTCGTTTACGTCATACAGCGTTTCTGGATCTACTTGCTACAACACAACGAAGAGGGATAAAGCCACCATAAACACACAAAAGACCCTTCAATAGATGTCAATGCCCCGCACTACATTCTATTCATGGCCCACAACAAGCCGATTTAATTTACGGTAGAAAAAAAAATATCATCTGACCTGACACAATATTTTGTCCCCAGATGCTTGAGGAAACAAATCGGAGAATTACTTAGCGATTCAATTAAGATTGGAGCAGTCAACAGGCCTGCATTTGCAAAAATGAGAAATTTCTAGCAACCAGTTGTGATTGGTTGCTATTAATTTTAGGTTCTGATAAATTATGATAGCATAATGCGTGCAACAGGCCTCCTGTTCAACACGGCTGATATGTCACTGATACGCAGTGCAGTGCTGCAAAAACAAATACGGACATATAGGGGTAGAGCAATGCCACCGCAATAGCGTATGAGTTAAATTACTAACGAAATTGCGCCTTCGCAGTAGTTCGTTCGCAATAGCAGCTAATTTCAAGGGTGCATTCTGTACCACAGCAATTTAAGATCAACAACTGTTGGCTTCAAGTTTAAACGGAAGTACGTTTTAAAGACTAATTGTAGATCATGTTCAAATTGTAGATCCAGGCCCACTACGTGACAAAGTAATTGACTGTTTACACCAGCTTAGTGCTCACTATTTTTAATGCAAACATTTGACATCTTAAGGTATTTAGAATTAATTGTAAAGTAAGGCTGTATTTCAATTTTTACTTACATTATACATTCAAGGGAGGGGGGAGGGGCTCATGGAAATGACTCGGTAGTGTTTTCATCATGAAAATATCTTTAGGTTGCATCGGCATAGCGAGTATTCACAAAAGGTTAATAATGGGAACTTGATGGGCCATTCTTTTATAGTGAATAAGTTCGCCTACTGCATTTGTAATAAAGAACGCGGTAGCATGGAAATGAATCATGAAGCCAAACTAAAACAAGCACAGACCATGCCTTCGGTGATAAAAAAAGAAAGACCACAAACAGGATGTAGTAATTAAAATACCGCAACGTCAAGTGAGACAATATCGCTAATATCGCCCAACGTGACAGAACGCCGAGATGAGCTAAGATTTGCTGAGTCAATCGTACAAATGATTCATTAACCCAAGAATGAAATTAGGAGCATGAAGGAACCGCAAGGGAAAACTTACAAATGCGCACCAAGATTAGGAGTGAATTTGTTGTGATAGGAATTGTGTGGCTGCAGCCTAACTTAATATGGACGATGAACTTCTATGCATCAAAATTATGCAGAAGATTTATTCACGTATGGTTCTGATTCAGTTGCAAGTAATAAAAAGTACTACCACTGTAGGCTTAGTTTAGTAAAAACTGATAAGAATACACGATAAACAGTTCACTTCAAGAAAAACAGGGGATTCATCCATTCGAATTGTCGCAGCAAACATTCAAGAATCCGGAAGAAAGACTAAAAAGAGGGACAGGTTACTACAAGTTAACGGGACAAGGACGAAGAAAAATCGTATGATCCAGTTTGGTTGAATTATGCAAAAATTTGTGCAACAAAAAAATTCATCACGGGACGTCTGTAACAACTTTCGGTTAAATTCCAACAAGAAAAAGGGAAAAAATAATCGCATGAGATGGACGCCTTGATAAGTTCAAACTGCAGGAAATCAACCAAAAATATCACCAATAATGGCTCTTGTAATCACATTAAATAGTAAAAGAAAATGATTTCAGGAAACGGACTAGGAATTCTGTGAGTTAAAGCAGAATAGGTGCGTTTGAACCCGAGCAGTTTTATCAAATAATGAAGTTCGGGTGACGAATACGTACCAAGTCATGGAAAAGGTCAAGCGATTGTGAAGAGATATACAATGCCTCCTATTTCAATGGCAAATACAATTTTATCGACTATATTAAGAGCACAAAACGGGACGGATGGTCTCCATGAGTTAAGTCGTGGAGAACAGATTCCCTTTAAAATTGGAAAGGGATAAAAAATAACATTGCAGTGAAGCATAATAAATGAAAAATAAAACGAACTAACGGGGTTAGCTGAAAGCATCTCCTCCACAAATGAAAGGAAATCCACCACCACCTATCAATTCCCTATTGGCTACAAAGGAAATTTATACTGTGAGCCGAATAAATCACATTTATAAAGTGCAACGCATACAACACGCAGTTTGGCTCGAGGACCATTAAGCTTACGCCTTATACCTCAGCCAAAAAAATTATGACTTCATAAAAAAATTTTTGCTTGTTTTAATGTGTTTCGCTTCACTCAAGGCTGAAAAAAGTTAGCTGGTAGCAGGGTTAAACTCAATAGGTTTGTACTCGATGGAAAGATATAGTCACAAATTTATATATTCCCGAAAGTTAACCTCTTTCACTACATTAGTTAATAGGTGAAAAGTGTTTAGCGATCCAATGACATCGATGCAGTGTAATTTAACAGCTGCTTACCTAAAGTCAAAAAATTCATAGACAATCATTACTAGGTTAAAACACGCTGAAAGCACAAAAATATTTTTACTTTCAAGATTATAAATCTACTAGAATAAGAGGATTAGCACCCAAAACAGCCTCTCGATTATTACATGACGACAGAGGAGGTCATAATCTTAGATCAGAATGGGTGGTTTTGGAACACAAAGGCGCTAAAAGAATAGAAAAAACATGGTTTATGGCCATGTTGCCCCCTTCAGAGTCCTAACTCTACCTAAGAAATATAAAGAAAGTTGTAAAAATTACCCAGAGCCTTGCATATTCCACATTCATTTTTGGCCATCTTCTCTGGCGCTGCCGATGATCAGCCACTTGCGTTGGCAATTGTTCACAAAATCGCCAGAGCTAGACATTAAATTCAAGTGCAACTGAGATGACACTTGGTGGCAACGTTACTAATCTATCTAGACAACTTTCCTGGATCTGAAGTTTGTCATATTTAGGAGTTGTGTTAGGAGAAAAAGCAATGTGCAGGCCCCTATTAGTGTCTACCGCCTAAAGATAGAGCCATTTACCAAGTGCTGGTCCAAAAAATGGTTTTTATGGGAGCAAAAGTTATTGCCACTTCCTACTTGCTCAGCCATATCACTCGCACTCTTACTTAGCTAGTGAACAGTTAGATGAGATACTGTGGGTATTTTGATTTTAAAGTTGCAAATACCGTAGACGGCCTACCAAGGAGATAGATGTCAAGGGCTGGTATCATTTTCAACACCTCTGTGGCATGGACACTTTTCCTTCACATTAAATTTTAGTCGTTGAAAACATACTCTAAAGGAGTTGTTCTATGGAAATGGATTTGCTTTCTACTGCCCCATCAAGTCCTTCCTCAAGTCGAAAGATGTCCTAATGCGTGAACAGAATAAATCTTTTTGAAGTGTAAAAAGGCTAGAGGGCCAATAAAATGGCCAGAGGGTGGAGCAGCTCAAAAGAAGTACAGAGGGGAAGCTAAAGGCAATCCAAGTATTGCATCAATACCACTAGCCGTTTACTGTAGCCATGAAGAACAAGTCAGTCGAATTGAAGGAGCGTTTTACAAAAGCTATAGGTATAAAAAAGCTGCTGTCAAATTAGAATCCTGATTTTTTTATTTTTGCATTCTAGAGTCCAGTAATTTTCTTGGAATAGACTTCCATCTTATGTGCCTTTCAGGTACCTTTGCCATTATAGTTATTACATCCACTGATTGCCAAAACTTTGTCAAGGGTGATTTTTATCTTTTTTGTGAAAATTTTTAATGTAAAGTTGACGCATGTATATTAACTTAGTTCAATCAACCTCCCATCCTCAAATTACCCTTTCCTTATTATTGCAGCAAGTTAGCCATAATTTAGCTTCAGTAAAGCTTTTCAATACTCTAAGCTAGTTTTATACCAATTTTTGGAGAAAAAAAGCACTTTTTGATGAATTCACTTGCATAGCATATCTTGCTGACCTTAACGTCATTGAAACAAGTTGCCTGCGTAGTTCAATCGTCCTATGGCTTTAAAATACACCACTGCTTTGGTCATTCAACCATCGCGCGAGGCATTTGGCAATGATTATGAAAAGGCGAAAGCTGAGCATGACAGATTCGTTGATGCACTGCGTCAGTTGGAGGTCAATATTCTAGAATATGGACCCGAAGAACGTCGCCCTAATGCTCACAAAGTTGGGGATATTGCTATTATAATAAATGGAACGGCTCTGATGTGTCGACCCTTCGGTTCGGACCGACAAGGCGAAGTGAGTGTTGTCCGTCAGACATTAAAGAAGGAGATTGGGCTTACTATTGCTGAGTTAAACAATGACCAAGCGCAACTGGAAGGTAGTGATGTACTTTTCACAGGTAACTTAATCTTCTGTTCTTAATGCAATTTTTTGAACAACTAAATGAAGTTCATTACTTCTCGAAGTGTAGTCTAGTCTTTAGGGGATTCTGACGTGCATATTTGCTTACCCCTTCCCCCATCTAGGTCAGGAGATAATCGTCGGAATCTCCACCCATACTAATGAGGCAGGAGCACAGTCCGTCGCTCGGGCTTTTCCGGAGTATCCCACGACGATTGTAGCGGTGCCATCTCCTCTCAGTTGTTTAAAGGATGCTGTCTGTATGGCTGGCATCAATGTGATGGCCATTGGGAATTCCGAGGCTGCTCGCAAGGTGTTTAAAGTAAGGCAAAGTGTCTGGAATTTATATTCAGCATATCTAACAGCCACATAATCACATTTAGCTGTTTACGAAGTGGTGTTCTTGGCCTTTTTTGACTTCTATCTCAGAATTCAATTTGTTTTTCAGTATTACGTTCCTCTACAAATTTCATAATTTACTTTCCTTAGTTGGTTATAGTGTCATTGTAGCACTTTTTTTATTGTTTGCTAGTTGCTCTTGCTCTTAAATTTCCTATACATTGTTTAGAGATTTGAAATTAGGCTTGTATTTAAATCACTCGAAGGTTTGAACATTATTTGCTTCATCTTCTATGAGACGGCCTCAACCCAGTTAGGCTTCACTTTCCAAGTCTCCCTGTAATTAGCAATGCTTTGTTTCTTTAGTCTATCGGTGAAGTCGCCTCAAGCAACTACAAAGTTCTTCATCTGGCAGAGCCGATTGCCGCCAGTGTGCTCTATGTCAACGGATGCTTAATGCATTATGACCAAACAATGATTCCAGAGACCTGCCAAGTAAGTTGTTTTGGTTACTGTTACCTTTTTTATTCCTGTTTTAAGTTTTTTGCTTAGTCAGGTCCTTGATAATTGAGATTGCATGGAATAACGATGGTCGATGTGTGTGATGGCGATGGTTTCTAATATTTAGTATCCGGTAGCGACATAATGGAATCACAATACCTATATACATTGATGTTTTTTCTTTTGATCGACTCCTTTTACTGTTAGTACTAAGATAAGTACATTTGTGCGTCTCCTACATTCACCTGCCACTCGGATTTACCATGTCGTGGCTCTCATATAGCCTTAGTGTTTGTTACCATCCAGTTTGCATTTTTTGTCCGTAGATAGTTGGAACAGCCGGTGCATCTCTCACATGGGGTGGACTAGGATTTTTACCACAGTTGGAACTTTTCCTCTACGCTATTTTCACATTACCAGCTGGCGTCTTCTAAAATGTAACCAGCTGTATTTGCTCCTTGTAACTAAATCGTACTCATTTTGGTATTTCTAGATCTTCGAGAACAAAATTGACTATCTGCGTTATCCTTTGGATCTGCCGGTGCTGCAAAGCCACGGAGCTTCACTGCACAAGTTGGCTCTGCTCTCCGGTCGAGTCCGCAACCAACGACACATTGCCTCCACCATGCCTTAGTTGTTATCTTCCCTTATCTCTCCTCTCAAACAGGAACGGTGGTACCGATAACGTTCCAGCTTAAACGTCCTTCTCAACTACACACATTTCTCCGGATATGTTTTGCATTCTTTTCGTTTGTAAATCGTCCAAACTCTATCGCGGAAATACATGCACAAGCTTTTTTTTTCTTTTTGAAATCAAGACCGAATTCCTCTGCCCACATGGTCTACTTTGACTTCTGTTGGGGCCTTCCGTCGCAGTGAGTATCTGTGGTAAAGCCTCAACGACATGAATCACACCCCATCTGTGCACAAGCACACAGCAAGCGAGAAACGTGTCGCACAATTTTTAGCATATCAGGGTTCACCTTTCGATTGGCCATCGCCTCGGCTTGTGCTTTTGGGGCAGTGCATAGTGTGCGAGTAAGTTCCTTGTGGTGTGTAATAAAATTTGAAGCTTTGGCTATCTTGAGGGCGAAAGCTATAATTTGCTGTGCCAACAGTTCGTGCACACACCTCGGGGCCGGTGTGTCAAGGGGTTTTCAATGCAGTACTCCGGGGGAACACCTGTTTTCCGAAATTGATAGCGTCCATCAGCGATATAAATAAGCCTTTGGGATTACGTCGGCAATTTAAAAATGCTCTTTTATAACCGGAGATAATTCAGTACTGTCATTCACTCGCTTTGCATGACTGCATACTGAAAAATACAGTATGGTTCCTTTAGATTTCCATGCACATCACTTTAAAACGCTTTTGCTGGGTCGCCGTTCAATGTCTTGAATCGGTCCGCGACCGATTCCCTGAAGTATTTCGACCTACGGATGAGTCCTTCCAGATTAACAGACACCGAGGTCACAAATCAATGTAGTTTTCGGTCTTGCCAATTAATCACGGAGATAGTACCACCTGTCAAACAGTTTGCAGAACGATTGTAAGTCGATCGGGTTAAAAAAACCTCTGAAAATCCCCAACATAAAATACTCTTTCCAGAAATTTGCCGCTCCAATGAGTAACGTAAACTAATCTGCAAATAATAACCTCAAAGTGTTCGTTGTTTCCTGCCTTCAACGTGCTCCTACAGTGCCAGTGTCACCTCCTTACCAGATAGGTAGGCTGCGTGTGGTCAAAGTGTGCGTTCCAAGGTGGAGGAAGCCGTTTCATCTCGCACTGCAATTGTGCTTGCAGCCATGTTGAGTGCTCAAGACGGCCTGACATCGCAGTACCTCCGGGATGACTCAAAGCCAGAGGCTGTGCAACCCCAGCCTCTAGTCATTGTGAAATCGTGCAAATTAGCAATTCAACTGTGTTTAAATGAAGGGAAATTGTCAACCTAAAAGCTCAAATAAATTTTAGTAGAAGACGTCCTTGTATGGAAAAGTAATGTTATTTAAAACAAAATTCATCTCGACAATACTGTAATGCATTGGTTGTTTGTCAAACTCTCGGTTTTGGCAAAGGCCCACTCGGGTGCTCTGCTATTCTACTTCAGCCGAGTGGGCGGGCCTTCAGGCTACGCCAGCAGCCCCAGGTCTTACTACATGCCGAATGTGTGTATTCTACCTGAGTGTTACGTCTTCTCTCGTCTTCAAGGAAGGCTCGGTGCGCTGCATTGGTAACAGAAGAAAGTGAATTTTAGCTTAAAGGATATTTCTCCTGACTTTTACTGCCGGGTGATAAATCTTAGCAGGGCAGATGAGAGAATCGGTGATGACCCCAGACAGAAGAACTGAAATTGACATCTACCTTCGACAACTATCCCAGTGCCGTGGTCTACAGGATAGCTATTAACAACTGAAGCGACACCGCCAGTGAACCAGCTGGAATAGTTTGTTACGGAGTTGCCTACCGTTTTTGCCTAAGGACATCAAATATATGAAAGCGCAATGCCTCCTCCACTTCCCTACTAGCTGCATAAGGCCCAGATAGATATGGCTGGGCAGCTCTGAAGTGGGAGCAACGTGGCAAGAAGGAATAAAAGCAAAACTTTACCTCATGGAACTATGCTCAGTTCTGTCCTTTGTTACACAACCCTACTTTTATGCCAGTGTTTCTACGATTAGCGATGGACACGCGTGATGACTTGCACATTCCACCGTCCCCGAATCCACTGTTCATACAGGACGAGACTCTAGAAGCAGTCAGTGACGTTGTGGTTAAGTACCTCCTCAGTTGCCTGAAGATTCGATGACTGGCACGTCCTGATTGTAAGTGTTGTGGTGGCTGAAGCGAGGGTTTGACCGAAAGGAGCGCCGGGGACGACAACTCCCCACCATTGTACCTTCGCAGAGTGGACTGGCCGCAGGCTAGGCTAGTAGCCTCAGGCCCTACTGTATGTCAAATATGTATATTCTGCCCGAGGTATTGGGTTCTTTCGTCCACACTACTGTGCACTTCGAGGACAATGTCACAATGTCATAACGATAGGAACTAAACATATTGCCAGAGCCACAGTAGTTCCAGAAATTCAACAGCGGTAATAGCGCGATCCAGCGAGGTTCGCCAACATATCCATGGGTAGAAACTAAAGTGGGTGATGAGATATTTAACATTGAAAGTAACAGTATCCATTAAACATCCATTTTCAAATGTCCACATCAAGGGGGAAAGGGGGTGTGTCTCAGTTTCCAGTTAATTTCTAAAAATATTCACCATAAAGGAAAGCAATTCTAGCATAGTTACATGAATGGGGCAAAACGATATATTGTACGGATGTCGGTCGATAGATAAAGTAAAACGTTAAATTAAATTTCTACAAAGTAAATTTTTTTATGAAAAATATGAAAACTTGCCTAAGAAGTGGTGTAATTTTGCTAAGAGAAAACCGGAAGTCACACAAGATATATTAAAAACTGTGTTGGGCGTCTCTTTTTCAGTATCTTTGAATATGAGACTAATTTTAACCTTTGGCAATTCCTTTTCTCGCCTCGGGTGGAAAACTCTCCCCGGCACTGAGGATAACAAAATAACCCAGAACTACCCGTGACAACACTGGTATGCTCAAAATGCTTCAAAACAAAATTTGATGGCACTAAAGGACAACGATGAAAATAGGTTGACCAAAAAAGTGATGTGATACGATGGTTGTTTATCTCACTGTATCGACGAGGGGTCATAGCGGGTGAGCTGGCCTTGGGGCCATGCCAGTAGTCCAAGTACCTTCTCTATGCCGAATATATATATTCCGCCCGAGCAGTGTGTATTCTTTCGTCTTCAGGAAGGTCTCGGGACGCCACAGCAAATACTCCCGATGGTGTGTTACGCAGGTCTCAGGTCCAGCGATGCATGTAGTACTTGACCTGCGCTGGGAGTGTTGAAGAAATTCGTCAGTTCCATAATCTGCCTTTTGGTGGTTTATTCTTAATATTACTCTTTGTTAAATACTTGACAAAATAATAAGTTACGAAGGGTTGGTATACATTATGACAAATTATTCCGCCACTAGATAAATTAACTTTAGTGGAACAATGTGTTAGGCTGGAAAAAGTGGACAAATGCTCACTTCCAAAGCACAAACTAAAATTACTAAAATAATTAAACCGGGAAGTTCGTAGTACTTCTGAAGTATTTTCGCCGTTATTTTTCTCCCACCGCAACCAGACTTCTGCGTTAAGAGGATGAGGTGGATGAAAACACCATATAGGTTGCAACGCACGATTTTGCAAACGATCAGATTTTTTCTCTCCACTGGAGGCATAGGTTGCCTCCTCGATGAATAGTTGCTCCAACCTAGCAGCTTACCGCTTAGAAGGTCTACCAAAATGAACCTTTGTTGTGATTCATCTAACCAACGCTGAATGTGTGCGTTAGGCAAATAATGGAATGGTATCTTGTATTAATCCTGGACTCGTTAATTTCAGCAACAGACATAATTACAAAAGAGCTCATTACTGCTAACTACTTCATTAGGCATGGATTTAATTCCGATACACTTCTCTTGTTGTGCAGCATCTCCTTGTTTTTTCCACAAGTGCTGTTAAAACCAGCAAGAAAAATTTTTGTGGCACATATTTAGTCATTCTAAGACATGATTTTTTAAAAGCTGCGATTTTTGATAATAATTATTTTAGCTAGTAAGGGTCGCAAGATACATACTGTTTTTTCATTGGTTAGGGTTGTCGTAAAAGCCCAAAAGGTGACATGCTCTGTGAATAGTCTGGGTTGTGGCAGTTCTCTGACTCTCCAATATCTCTAAAATGGGCAATACTCCAGGTACTTCGAAAAGACGTTCCTCGATTGAAGAAGAATACACAGGAAGTGTTGGTGTGATGAGCAATCCGTATTATCCTCCAAAACGGAAGTTCATTTTACAAGCTTCTCAAGTATGACTACAAATTCCCATAGTTCACTCTACTAGGCCGTCAACGACGATGATCCTGTTGTAAGCATTCTGACAGAAGGTCACACGATTGAAGCAATCGCCAATCAACTCCGCAATTCCCGTATTCAAGATGCTCCTGAACGGCCATGTGTGTTTATGGATGTTGTTGGGAGTCCCGAATCATCGGGAGACACAACTGATGAAACACCATCACATACTACACTTCCTACCGTTTTCAAATGGGAGGGTGGTGGGAAGGAAGTGTACATAAGTGGCACATTCAACGGTTGGAAATCTAAAATTCCGATGGTCAAGAGGTGGTTTACAAATGCATAACCTCCAGATGCTTTGTTCCGGCCAATCATTTATAGCTATGCGCAGCATTTTTTGACGCGATCACATTAAGCCCTTTATGTAGTCTAATTCTCCCTACCTTTTTTTGCGTTAATGTAACTCGCGGTTTACCCATTGACAGGGTTCCAGCTACTTTTAGGTTTGTATATTGTTCGATGTGCTTGTAGCCAAACCTTATTAGTTCTTAAAAGGCTCTGTTTACGTTTTTAGAATAAGCTGGGGTTTCGCATCCCTTTTGCTTAATATTACTACTTTTATCTTCAGCAAACAGAACTTCTACACAATTATTGATCTTCCTGAGGGAGAGCATCAATACAAGTTCATTGTGGATGGTCAATGGAAACTAGGAAAGAATCAGGTCGCAGTGAATTGCATATAAGTCCTTTTCTCATTTTTATTCCCAAGGCCGATTTTTGAATTTGCTGAATTTGGTGGTGGTTCTGCATCAGTATGCCTTTTGTGCTGTTTTCTACGAATTTCCCTGATGTGTGGATAGCTATGTAACCCACGTGCTGAAGAGCATCTCTTAGTTTGATTTGTGCATCAACAGAGCAACTTTTTTGTGCTTTGTTAGTGACTCGTAACATTGGTAGCCATCATGAGAGGACATATCAGTGCACGGCAAGGATTTTTATTTTATAACTTATGGCCACCATAGGCTAAATTGGATTCGCGTGGTCTCTGTATTCATGGTTTAAACAATCTATTTTCTGTCCTCGGTGTTTTTGCATCAGATGGTTAAGGAGTAGACTTTTTCAGGTGTAGAAGTCGTCCATTATCGCCATTTTATTATAAAACTTGTCATCAGTATGGATTGCGGAATCTGGGCGAATGTCACGAAGTATGGAGTTTTACTTAGTCGACGTCTTCTCTTTGAGTGTTCACTTTTCACTGTTTAAGGCTGTGTTCTTTGTGTGCCTGATGAGTAAGGTTAGGTAAGTTTAGCTTTTCCTCCAATTCGCTTTTTGAGTGGATTTTGGTTATAAAAGTGTGCTTTTGTGCATATTTTTTTTTCAATGCCCAAGCCACACTATATTGACTTAACTAAGAACTTAGATCTTGTGAATCGCAATGGTTGTAAACAAAACGAATAGCCGCTTGTGTTTGTTTTGCAATGCTAGCTATCAACTACTCAAGCACAGAAGTTTTTCTGACGCTTAGTTATGCCTAATGAAGTGTTCGCCTTTCTCTAAGGTTTGTTTTTTACCTCTTTAAAGATAACTTACAACGATGGTTTGTTTTTGCATACGAAAAGTCTAGGTTTTTCTATTTTTATGCTCTTGTGTCCTCTTGCGCGGATACAAAAAGATCTATGTCGGTTCTGTGTTTTCTTCCCAAAAGTCAATGTTAGGTGTACCAAATTTAGAATGAGTTGAATACAAAGTGACGTTTTTCAGGAAGGAAATATGTAACGTCCCGAGACTTCCCTGAAGATGGAAGAAGGCATAATACTCGGGCAGAATATATATTCAGCGCAGAGAAGGTGTCTGGGCTACTGGCATGGCCCGAAAGGCCAGCCCACCCAGAGAGGTACAAGGGGGCTAATTCAAAGTACAAAAGTGGCGCCTCATCAATACCGAGAGATAAACCATTATCGTATTACAAATACATTAATCAATCATAAAAACGAAGAGCTTGAAGCCTCAACTCCACTCTACAATTCACTGGTCCTTCGTCGGCTTTGCCTGTTTTTCCTTGTATTCCTTTGAATCTCGAGGCCTACGCGTAGTGTTGCATACAGTAAAATTGTAGAAGATTCTGCAACTTGAGTAGAACAATGCTGATTTGCCTTTGCACCTGCTTCACGTCTGCTTTTTTGAAGTGTGGTTCCACTTTCTTTCCAATTGGTATCTCAACTACCCGCAATCCTCCACTTTTCTTGTAACTGAGTGTCTGCTTATTTTTAAGCCGATATAAATGAGCCTTTTATCGTGTTTTCTGTTGATTAGGTCTCCGAAAATAACTGGTTTGTGTGCAGATGTACGATTATTATGTATCTATTTCCCTGTTCAGTAAGGGTACCTGTTCCACCTACGCCCATTTTTCTGAAATCAGGCAGCGTACTTTCCATACGCTCTTTGAACTCGCTGCTATGGGTCAACGACACTCAGACAAAGTTTAACTAACTCTTCCATTTTCCATCCTTCAGCCAACAACAACAAGTCCAACAGGAGTACAGAACAACATCATAACGGTGAATATGTCGGACTTTGATGTGATCGAGGCGCTTACCAACATGGATGCAGTGCCGACGGGTAGTTCACCGCCTGGCGAGTACGGACAGGTGATTCCGTCCAATCCCCTTACGGGCCTGGGAGGTCCTGGGTCAGGAGTGGCTTGCGCCCCGCCCCACATCGGCGCCTCGTCCAATACTCAACCTACCGCGCTTACAACTCTTGGCGTCGACGCGAAGTCCTCCAAGCCCCCACTGCTTCCGCCCCAACTCCTTCAGGTCAGATCTTTCCCTTCCTTCTATTTTATCCGTGTATGGTTGATTCTTCAGTGTTTATGCTTCGAGGATTCCTCCGAATTGGACTGTCATGGACTACTGATACCCACTCCTTGTAGTCTTTTTGAAAGATCCCACTTTCTCTTGTTGCACGGCAAATGGTCATCCACTTTAGGAGATCCTTGATTTGATTCATTTAATTTTTAGGTATTTATAGGCTCTGTCTCTGATGGAAATCCAAGAACTAGGATTCCTCTAAGTTGAATTGACATAAAATCCTGTATTTTTTGACTAAAGAATACGCGGTTCATGTTGGATATGGATCTGTTTTACGAAATGTTCAAAAGTCTCTTGCTTTCGATCCTGGGGTGTTGATGTTTTTGGTGAAAATTCTTTAGTGTTGACTAAATTTCACGCTCCTCTGCTGTTGACAACGGATTTTACGCTGTTATGAGGGGCGTTGATCAACCTGTTTATGTTTATTTGATAAGGATTCAAGGGTCGGGGCTTTTTCGACTTTGGCTGTGCTATTTTGGTTTGATGATAAAATGGCTAGGTGCATATTCTTGACCGAGCTTATTAAGAGCGAACAATGTCTTCTGATAAGTTTATGGAATATGAATCTGCTTCCTCAGAATAAATTATTCTGTTCTCAGCTTATAACTTTGAAATGGCAAATTATCTGTCTTTTAAGGCGTCATGGTAGATTTTTTTGAGGCTTTTCAACAACCATAGAAGCTGCTCCATGCGATTGAACTGTTTCTGTTAACAGATGCAAGTAATGTAGTACTATTTCTAGATGACGTTAAAAACACATGAATAGGTAGTCTCTGTAACCATGTGGGTGCATATCAGCAAGTGGTTATCAGTGTTTGATGACCATTGTCAGAAGGCAGGTTCGAACTGTGGGTGATGTTTAATTCGGAACCACGTAATTATTCACCAGTTTTACGGTTAATTCTCGGTGTTACAGTGAATCCAAAACAGTGCATTGCCAAGGACATGCAACTTTGAATTTTTCACGATGCTGTTTGTTCATGTATTTTCCTTCAAAGAAACAGCAAACTTTTAGCATCTTTCTTTTTATCCACACCTTCAAACCTCCAATTTGCATGCGAATGAAAACATTTTCTTCACCTGCTTAAACTAAGGCACGCTATAGTGTGGATTGGTTTGATTTATTTTTTTTATGCAAGCCAGGTTCATACTATGCTACAGCTCTCGAGTTGCCGCTGTAGATTTTATAAGACGCGGGTGTCTGTAAACAGTTTTTAATGCCACGGCAAGGTTGGAAGTCCAAAATGAAGACTGGATTACGCGGTCCTACTGGCACTATACCACAATGTGTGGTGGTGTAATTCAATAAAATGCCGAATTTAGCTCTGTATTATATTATTTGAAATAATGCAATATTTGTCTCTAATGTGATGCCACATATTTTCCTATTAATATTCATGTTGTTTCAAGGAATTGTTCCAATCCCTCTGTTGAAAAATATATAATACGCGGAAACTTTCCTTTGATTTTGAAATGTCAGGCGGCTGCTTCTGGTGGATTGTCACGCCTATCGCATTCTTATACCCCCCTTTTCTTTCCCCTGCGTAGGTGATTTTGAACCGGGATACCAATGCCCAGTGTGATCCGAACCTTCTGCCTCAGCCCAATCATGTTATGCTTAACCACATGTATGCTCTTTCCATAAAGGTGAGTGCCTGTGGATTGTAATCTCCACTGATGCATGTACTAATCCCCTTGTTGTATTCAAGCCCAGTCACTCTGCTGCTGCGTACGGGATGTTGTGTTTCTTTCATAGGTGTTGATTCAGTAGATTTGCCTTAACGGTTAATTTTATTTCACTCAATGTTCGTGTCTATCTTTCTGTCAGGCAATTATCCAACACTGATCTGTTGAAGAATCGCATGTTATTTTACTATCATAATTCCTACGAAAATTCTCTAGTAAATGGGCGGATTCTTTTCTAGTTTCGATTTGCAAAATGAGTAATCGGCTATTTATTAGTATGCCAGCCTACATTGCAATGCTTTTCACACTTCATTTAGTAAAATGCTGTTAGAAATGAATTTCACTTTATATGACTTTACCTTCCTCAAACTCCCGCTACACCAAAAAAGAACTGTTTATTTGGTTGCACGAGATTTCACCCAAAAAGGGGTATGCCTCAAATGAAGGCTTTGCGCGTAAGGTACTTATCAGGTGCGTTGTTCATGTGTGTAAAATCTATTATGGCAATATTTTAGGCACAACAGCACATGAATTTCATCAACAATTTCATTGCATCTGTTTATCATCTCCATGGGGATAGTCCATTCACTTGGGAGTACATGTTATTCTTGAGAGTACTGGTAATCTTAAATCGGTTTACACTAATCAAATGGACGAATCCTTATTTCGTCGTGCTTGGTTTAATGTTTCATTGATTCTCAAGGCTTTCTGTGGGCATTAACCTATGAATTTCTAGTAAACAACTGTCAGTCCATTTTTAATATGCTGTTTAGGACGGGGTAATCGTTTTATCGGCAATATCCAGATACCGCCAAAAATTTGTCTCGACAGTTCTCTACAAGCCGATATAGAGGTGAGGCAGCGGTTCCAAGGTAAACACACCTTTATTTCAGTTACATAAACCCACTGAACTGTCTTATTAGCAGGAGTTAAATTGATTCCCTTCTGCCCGCGCCATTGTACTCAGCTTGGCTCAATGCGGACACACTATACAAATACACATCCCATTACACCACATCACACATGAAACTGTCCTATTGAAGGTACAGCGCTTTTCCATTGTACATACGCAATGAACCCTCGCCTTTCGCTTTATTCCCCTCCCTGGAATTATACTTTCCTAGCTTCATGCTGTCAATGTCTTCGCTCTTTAGTGTTGCTGCCGATAATAGCATTGTATGGTTGATTTGTTCATATTAAATCGCATTTTCTACCACTTCGGTCTGCTGCTGCTTCTTCGAGGGTAATGGGTTATTCTTTCCGCAAAGTAATTTGCAAAACAAGGGGATGTGGAGGACTGAAACATGAGGTGAGAATATGAGGTGCATTTGTCGGTACATTTATGCTGGCCTGTGGCCGCGGCGCAGCGCATATTCATGTCAGTCTAGAAGACTGACTGTACTTATTTACTACTTGCTCAACTGCTTTTTATTTAGTAGTAGTTCAAGTACCTTTAATCGAAAGACAAGAAGTGTCACTTTGAATATATCAATGGGCTGCCCTTAAAACTAAGGTATTTAAAGTGTCTGTGTTGCTAGTTTAGTGTAGAGAATACAATTAGTTTGCTACCGTATGAAACTTGCTTATGCGCGAGAGTTTACAAGTTCTGACTACAGTGTGTTGTCACTGATCAAATCATCGTCAACAGTGTAGTGACAACGAATAGTGCGTTCTGTAAAGTGCGAGCTTTACACTTCCCGTGCGCTCCGATGTAATTTTAATGAGGGTTAGTCCGTGGATTAGTCCAGTTGATTGCGATAACGAGGCACATGCCACATCTCCGATTGGGTAAAGTATTTCAGAACCCGTCTAAATCAACTTAGAGATCTCTGAATTGTATGGTCATCAATCCAGTAGATCGTGTTTAGGCCTAATTGTACGGCTTCAATTTGAAATTAAAGGTTTAATTTTAGTGGTTTCGCCTAATACGAAAGTTGCGGGTGGTTTTATGATCTACTGAATTCCAATAAACCTCTTGACAGCATAGCAATCGGCACACTTTCTGAACTCTGCGTTGATACGTCATCCGATTATCAGAATTTTCGACAAGATGCACCAATTTCTAACGCGACAGAAGCAGTACTCGACTCAATCGTCCAATAATCACAAATTATTTTAAAAACTGGATCCAATTATGATAGTAAGGAGGTGGGGGGAAGGGGGGGTGGGCGTATGTGCGTATTCGAGTGAGAGGAGCGGAGCAGCTAAGGTCAGCGAAGTACTTACTTTGCTGCTTGGGAATCAACGTCGACGCAAGGAGGCAGCCCGCATCCTGGTGGGTGCGGCACTTCCCACTCCTGACCCTCTCCTGAAACTCCTCGCGGGAGGGCAGTGACGGTCTTCCTCGTCGATGCTCCGTGCCCTACTCACCATTGCCAATTGTGTAGTCAGCTCTCTCACCTGCTTCTCGTGTCGTCGCACCAGCTCCTTTATGTTCTCGTCTTTCTTTACGATGGCCTCCTTGATTCTGAAGAAATGAAATGATTCCTTTTCTACTTGCCTACGTGAGATCCACTGGTGTCATGAATTTCAATTATAGCAAAATACTGGTCTCTTAGCCTTGATTTCACACCAAAATGTTAATTGGCTACTTCATACGTCTGCGCCCCAGTGAAAGTGCTAGTAATAATAAAATACCCGGGATTGTATAATTTATTGCTGTTGTCTATAAAAAAATAAGGATGAGGTTTTGGTCACGCCCGTGATTCTAGTCTCCATTTCATCGCAACCACTGCGAAAATTGCTCATAGATCTGTGCCTGGGGCAGCTAAAGTCTGTATTTAGTCGAAGAGAGGGTTCAAAATTGGTAGTTTACCTCTCACAGTTGTATTTTTATCAAAATCGGTGACGAATTTGCCTCTATGGGACCACCTAACAGTATCCATGAGGGATGCATCTTGATTCTATGCTCACAGGGTGGAGGCATAGCACTATGGTACATGAAGAATAATCTCAACACTGACAGAACAACTTTTGGACATAAGACCGTTATTTGCCTATGAATGAAGATAGTAAGTAATGTTAGACATTGTTGAGCTCTTGAAAAAAGCTAAGACTTCGGTTTGCACGAATACTCTCTGGTGGTGCGAAGCGACGTGGAGGACTGAACTGGAAGGAGAAACCGGAAGTGTGAGTGACTCGGGCTACTTTCTGCTGCCAGTCCTGCGCTTACGGAACACTTGACAGACAATACATAGTTCCGCTTCTGTGCATATGTGCTTACTGCTAATCTGACAAAGCAAACGTGCCACTGTAGAGGCTATGCCTTAGTGCAAGGTCTGCAGCATCGGGTTGAGAAAGACGTGGTGATCAGTAGCTCTACTTGAAAATGCCATGTTATCGTTTTTGCCCACTGCTCCTGCAAGGCGGTAGATTGGTTGCCAACAAAATCTGGCCCCTTGATCAACCAAACTGTTTTAAATGAAAATTTGGGTTGGTTGCAATGGAGAAACTATAAAAGCCATTTCCCTGGCATAATCAGAGATGTCAACTTATTTGCAAGATTTGTAAAAGACGTCAGCACCAGGAGGTGCCAAATTATTCCTTATGCTGCTACATTTGTATTAAGCATTATTGCTTTAAGTGGGAATTAAAAGTTAGTACCCACCACTTAACAAACCGGTGTAAATTTTATTTACCGTTTTTGCGATTTATGGCTATTAACACCTTTTGACAACCATTACATGTATCTGGCATATATTTGTTAGCAGTGACTTATTTCACCTAAAAGAGTAATCGCTTTGTAAAACTAGAAAAATGACCAATTTCTGTTAATTCATGGTGGTTCTGGTGGATACGTGTTTCCAGCAGTCTCACCTTTTATTGTACAAACTACAGACGAATACTTATTTTAACAAGGTAAAGATGGGTACTGTCAAGGCTGTTCTATGTAAGTTTTCCTATTTTTTTTTGACTCATCCTGTTAAGCGTATCACTAGAAGCCTGGTAAGATTAATACGTGATGAACATCTACCTAAGTCTATATTAAAAGCATTCTCTTTTGAGGTGTAACTGCGAGGTAATTATGACCTTCATATGAATTCATACTTCTAACTGACGACCAATACCGACCGCTTCAGCTGTCTGCGTAAGAAAACTTTCATACTTAAATGCACTTATAACTAAAACCAGCCACGGGTGTCATCTTCTCCATATCCAACATCAAATGAGTAGAGTAAACTACCTCTGGTGAACGGACTCCAATTCGTCGGCTGCATCTAGCTTGGCGGCCGTTAACTCTGCCTGGAGCCGGGCGACTTCGGCGCTGGCCTGTGCTCGGACCTCAGCTAATTCACGCTGTGCTTGACCCGCCTTGGCCCCTGCAGCGGCTATCTCCTCTGCCACCTCGCGGGCCACAACCTCTCTGAGTTGTTCACGTTCACCCATCAGACGCTCATTTGTCGCCCGTGTCTGTCGTGCCTCCTCCTCCACTTGAGCGAGACGCACCTTCTGACAGTTCACCTCCCCTTCCAGCTCCAGACATCGGGCCTTGCCATTGTAATAGGCGGCGATGGAAATAAGATTATCGAATCAGCTTGGTCCAGTACCTCTTCATCCGGCCGTATGATTTGAACTTAGTAACTACGCTGCTGTAAGTCAGCTTCAAAGTCTCTCGGCTGCACAACTAACTCATGGAATTGCCGCGGATAAAACCATGATTGACTGCAGAGAACGTGGCTTTATTAAAACGGAATTGTGGCGCAATGCCTTCGATAGTCTACAGTCACAAAAAAAACACTTCATACGTCAGGGCCAGAGCCCTACAGTTTGAATAAAATCTACCTTATGCTATGACGCAGCGTCTTGGCAACACGAATCATGATCTGGCATCAAATGTGCTGACCTCCACGATTTAACAAGCAGTGGCTCTGACCTTACATGCTCTTCTCTATAAAGATTGCACAAGATTTGCTCTAGCACCCTTTAGAGAATAACTGGCCAATGGTTTAACCGCTCTTTACCTCATAATCACGCACCCTCGACTCATACAATACAGCCAACCCATACCTCTTTTACTAAGGCTTTTGAGGCATCGTGCATTTGCGAATCTTTGATGGTTAAAATTGCTTTAATGTGGGTCCCTAAAAAGCTACTTTTGGTGTTGACTGCGCCCTTAGAGCACTACCCATCTGATGCGCCACTTCAGTTAATCTGTTAAGGTACAAATAAAACACCTCCAGCACGCTCATTTGACCTTGAATTCGTGAGTGAAACCCGCCGAATGGCATTAGCGATTGGAGCACAGAAGAGGCCATCACTTGCAAAAAAATCCGGGTAAAACAGGAAGGCGGCAACATTTAAAGACAGTCAGGCCTAACAAGCAGTCCATTTGGTTGTCGGTCTGAGGAGAAAGTGATCAGTCTCCTCATGCTTGTTTTACTTCTGCAGTCGCGCCCGTTCAACCATTACAGTGAGTAACTTATTTATTATGGGTTAAGAACTACTGGAATTTTAAGCAAAGGCCGCGTAGTGTTTTACACCTGGATAAAATCCAGAGAGGAAACACCTCTCCTGTGGAAAACTCAATACCAGAAAAGAAGCCTCTCAGCCTTTTGGAATTGCTGAAGCATCCGTTTCCACCTGTGCAGATGTCGTCATAGGTATCCTGTATTATGGGCCAAAATTTCACACCTCGAAAAAGCGGTGAAAAACAAATGCGTTCAAAAATATTCCATCCTAGTCGACCTTAGCACCTGGTATTACTCAGGAGTTCGGTAGCACAACGAAACGAGTTGCACCGATAATGTATAAGGACAAATTTGTAAAATAAATACAAAAAGTAAAATGAACTGGTGCCAATAATAAATCTAATGCGGACCAACGTTAAGGCTTCATTGTCGTTCAAAATATAGTCTCTTCTAAAAGTAGAGGATTTATTTGAAGAAGAAATTGGAGCGAAAAGTACAGACTTGAGATTTGAATAACAAATCACTGTATAGTGGGAAAATAGCTATTTAGGTAGAGGCCGATTACTTTTTACCTTTCATACTGGCGATATTTCCCGACACTTGCTTAATAGTGGTAATAACCCTAAATCACATGGCACCATTGACAAGCATTGTCTCTAGCATAGGCAGCGCGTCGCTTACTTCATATCCTAGATGTCTACAGGTGTTAAGTGATTGGCAAGAGGGTGGCACTTAGTGACAGACCCTGGAGATAAAACTGTGAAAGGGGAAAAACCAGCATGCTACAAGCCATATTTTGAATTTGGAACGGAAGTGCTCACCCGGAGCTGGTTGTACTTCTCGTTTGCTTGCCGTTCAGCTGCTTCTAGGTCGTCGATATCCTTTTGGTGTTTTTCTTTCATTCTTCTAATAAAAATTGCAGGTTAAAATGTACAAACCACAATCTTTACACTTCTCAACGGGGATTGGTAAAGCTAGTAATTAAAGGGGCTGTAGGGTCACTTGAAAAATCATGCCACGCCTATAGGATAGCCCTTGTGATTTATATGTGCTAAAATTTCGCTTGACATGTTCGTTAGCTGGTACCATAATGTGTATGAAATAGTTTCCTAGAGCGCATAAACAAAGGCTCTTTTGAAGCATGGCCCTGATAAAAACGGCGTTAGTAGCATTGGAAACACTGGGACATGCTCTTTTAAACCTCTAGCTCATTCGTCGCTCGCCATGTAGGCGTTGCTACTGAAAATGGAAATAAGGTATTAATTATTAGTTGTGGCTCCATATCTGCAAGCATGGTTCAGGATCGCAATCGCTGAAGGATGGTACACTATTGTGTATTACAAGTACAAGCCAATATACACAAGGTCATACCGTATGACGATTCACCGTTGACCCCAGGTAGTACTCGCTACTTTGAGAGTTCGTATGATGTTAACACACATTTCATTATTTAACTTATTTGCCTCATTAATGAGTTAAGATGATCTAGAGCCTTAACCTCCACTTGATTCTGCTTATAATTAGCATTCACTCGGGTTAAAGAAAATCCGAAATATGGTGTGATACAGGTCTTAAGTATACTGTAATGCGAACCCCGAATTTCTCTCAAGCCTAAGCCACGCATAACATTGTTGCTTCCCGTGGTAGGAAACGACTCCATTGAGTCGTGCGACTCAGTCCCAGTCTCGCAACTCTACTCGCGTAAAGAAGTCGCCTAGTCCATTTGAAAACCTAACCTCACTAATAGTCCAAATGGCTTCCAAATTGCCTTGACTTTAGGTTGTGTGATAAGTTGCGTCTCACACGATTACATTACTAATGCCGAGGAAGTAAAACATTGTTGGACTATTCAAATGATGATCAGACCGCTAAATGAAACGACAATGCAAAATCACGAATACAAGAGTGGACGCATAGTTAGCCTCCTTTTCTTCTAAGAGAATTGTTAATTGTTCCCCCACAGTCGATATGGCACATCAGGGGCTTTTCCGTTTTTAAACTGAGATAGGAACAATTGAATTTACTAAGAGTCCGCAAATAAGCATTAATTTGAAGGTTAAAATCAGCGAGCTGAGAGCTCACTTTATTCTCTCCTGAGCACTGCTTTCAGCCTCCTCACGTGAGAGAGTCGCTTCCGCCTCCAGTCGCTGGACAACAGCCTCCAGCTGCCGATCTCGCTCCTTCCGTAGCCTCTCAATAATTTCGCGTTCACGCTCCTGAAAATCCGACTTAAGTTGGGTACGCACCGTCTCTTCAACACCCTTTTTGTCACTCTCCAGTTGAGACTGCAGCTTTTCTAGTTGTAACTAAAGGGAAAAAGGCTTCAACATCCTGCGCATCAACGCCTCTGCATTGCTGAACTCATATGGATAAACCGTTTACCTACTGACCACAATCACCCTAACGGTTGGACTATTCGTCGACTCATTATTTTATCAACTTGTAAATAGCAAAAGTCTGAAAAGTGGTTTCTTACCGCGTATTCACTTTCTAGCGCCTTTTTGACCCGCGCCACTTCGTGAAGACTCCGCTGATTGGCCTCAGAGAGGGCAGTATTTAGCTGGTTGATTTTTTCCTCCAATTCAGTACGTTCTCGAGTCATCAGGGTTATCAGGCGATCCTTCTCCTCGGATGCATCCTTCAGCAACTTCTTCCTTAGCCCATCCCAAACTCGTCGCTCCTCTGCCATTAGGGCATCGTACCTGAGGTTGAAGGCAGCATTCTTAGGAATGAATTTGATGCACTGAAAAGAGCTGATAAAGCCCTGAAAACCATGCCACAAAATAGTCAATAAATTTCTTTTCGATTGTGAACAGATTTATTTTTTACGAACCACCAATTTTCTTTCCTCGACAGAGTTTCTACTTCCTATATAAGTACAATTATGAGGAATTAATGCTTAGCACAAGCAGTTTAAGCGCTTCCAATTAAATATATTTGAGAGCCTTAAAAATCAAAGGTGTGTTTGTTTGCAGAATTGTGACAACGAATGCCTCTGTAAGCTTGAGACCAGTTTTTGACTGTGCCCCATACTGTAGTAAAAGAAACCACTAAAATCCTTCTGAGTCCTAGTTTCAGCTACGAAGTTTTTTATCTTTCCTTGGAAAAAAAAAGCGCATTACCGCCAAACGGGCGATGGCATTAGCAACCCAGTTTCTGTTAGCCCAGACGTCACGTGGAGTTTCGGTGGGGGTGACTAAGTCACCGTCTGCCTACGTCAGCATGGGTGTAGTCGCGACAACACCCAACATAACGCGCCACTCAAAAATGGACTACGACAACACCAAAGTGAAAAATGAATAACTTAACTTTAGTAATCTGGCTTGAGAACATTAAGACAGCCAATTCAAGGCATGTGAATGCCCTTAGGGCACCATCTCAAGTAGGGAAGGCGGTCTACCTTTCGGTTACCAGTTTTCTCTCCTGAAGGCAGATCTCCTCTCGTTCTCTGCTGAACCTCGAGCGCAATTCCTCCAGCTTCTGTGAGTAGCTTTCGAAAGCTCGAGCATCCGCCGCTTCCAAGTCCTCCTTGTAGAGGCGTTTCATCTCCTCCAGCTCCTCTTTGTGGTTCAGCATCAGACGCTGAATCTCGCGCTCCACGCCCTTCATAGTCAGCTCCTGAATAATAAATGGGTTAGCGTTCTTGCCTCCACTCTCCTCTACCAAAGACTTTTCCATTCCTCCTGTAGGTAAGTCTACTAAATCATGTGAAACATTTTACATGATTTCAAAGATTAGGAGTTCTTCAAATAGGAACTTCTGGGACTTTCTAGAAGAAAAGTAAGCTTATCAGTTGTTGTTGTTGTTGTTAAAATATTTAACTTTTAGGTGCTATTGACATATCTTTGTAGTAGAGAGGACAACTAGACCAAGTTCTCCACTCATGAGTTAATGCCAAGCACGTGGGATCACACCTCTTACCAGATTTGTCACGGGATGTCAAACATTCTAATTGAGATTCAAATCGTACAAATAAGTTTTATTTAAAGAAATGTGAATTGGTGCTTTTAAAGTCAAGATTCAGCAGCGTGCTTCAACCATAATTTTTCCCACTGCTCACTTTATTTTTCCAAGAATCTCGATGAAATCTCAAAACAATACATTGAATATTAATTGGAGCCTATTACCCCTACTCTTCGTATGTCCAGAGTTCAAGCACCAATGGGAGTGCTTGGTACATGTTCACGGGTCAAGAATGTCCCACATCAGATCGCAACACGTTTGCTCACCTTGATAGCCTTTGTTTTCGCTGCCTCCCACCGCTCGCGTTTTATCTTCTCTGCCGCAGCCGCTTTTGCTTCAACCTTTTTCAGCTCCACTTTATGACTGGAAGGAGGGAAATAAAATTGTGTTTTTTACTCACTCCACTAACAACTAGCATCGTGTCAATGCCACCGATGTAAAGCAATGGAATGGAGTTGCGTCTTGGTAATCCAATTTTCGGAAACCCTGTGCATAGATTGAGTAGTGTAGTCACAAAATAAAAAAATATCACTAAATAATGCTCCACTCGCATTGCTTTGAGTTAATAAGAGTTTTCCACATTTCCATTCATTACTGTTGTTGGAAGACAGCGATTACTTGAAGCTGAAACATAAATATAATGTCAGTATCGAATTCAACACACTGTCCTCACGTTCGTTTTCCGTATAGACTTCTTTGCAGTTAATTGGCAACTCGCAAATGTCAGAGTAAATGTATTAGTCCCCGTTAAAGTGGGTTAGTTTGGACCCACTTTCTTCTATTTCTAACCATTTAATATAACTATATTTGTTAAAACGTTTACATTTAAAAAAAAGATAGTGGATTTGCAGCTGATAAGTAAAATCTCCGCATCGGGAGGGAAAAAGAAATCGTACTTCTCCTCCAGGAGCTTTTGCTTGGCTAGCGCCTTTTCGGAGATCTGGCGCATGCTGGCAACCAACTTGTCACATTGTTCTGTCAGTGCCTTCTTTTCCGCAATGAGCTCATCAATCAGACGGTAGTTCTTCTCCAGCTTCACCTCGTACTCATCACGGAGGCGCTTCTCACAGTCTCTCAGCGCGCTCTCCACTTCCACCGCCTTCTGCTTCTGTAGGCGGTGACTCTCCTCAGTCGACTGAATGACTGGTGGCGACCGCCCCGGAATAGGCTATAAAAGTAAAATCGGTACTTTGAAAAGCTCAAGCTCCGTATGTAGTGCCTATACCTGTAGACTCAATCTCGAACTATCTCGGCCTGGGGCCTAGTTCAAATACCCTAACTAAATGCATGTCTGTTACATGCTAGGTAGCAACAATATTTATTTAACTGTGTTAAGAAATATAATAAGTCAAAGGATTAGTGATCCTTGCTGTTATGTTATCTGAAAATAATTGGATACCCTGTCTCTCTTATGGTGGAAATCACTTAACCAGCAATGAAGTGCCTCATTAACAGACTTTAAAACTATTTGTGAAGAAAAACCACCATTACGACTATAAAAAACGATAGTAAGGAAGAGGCACGCTTCAAACGAAAAACGATGCTTTTTGTTGTATGAGGTAAGTAGCCAATCCTTTTACAAATAACATATTACATCTAAATTACTTGCCTACCTCCACGAAGTAACATCATTCGTTTTAATGCACCGTCATAGCCAAATACACCGGTTGTTTTTTTGCTTTAACATGCGAGGTAAGGTTATAAGGTTGCTCTGCTCGTTTAGATACATTCCATCAAAATTATGCATCTATCTATGCAACTTGTGTACCCAATGAGAAGTATTAAATTACAGCATCCATCACCTGTGTTTCGAGTAGAAATGAATTTGAATGGTGCTTGAATTAATGTTGCGTGTGATTTGTTACTGAAAGGACCATACTTATGAATTCGATCCTGGAACAATGTGACTCAACATTGAGAGAAACAATAAAATGTGCCGAAGTTTTGAATGGATTAGCACCCTTGCTTCGAAATATGATATAGGCCAAAGTATGTCCTAATACTTTGAAATCTAATGGACTTATAATCCACCTGGATACATTTATATTTGTTAATCAAAACATCTATTTATACATTGTTGTGGTGAGGAAGTAATGCAATCAAAGCTGGATGCTTGGATTAAGATACACCTTACCTTCATTATGTCAATGTCATTTCATCAGTCATTGAGACGTTTAACATGTAATATTTGTTATCCTAGCACATTTTAAAAGATGTTAACGTATTTGTCCCCAACTGCCATGGAGAGGTAGAAAAGAAAATTGTCAAAGGTAGGGAGCTTTTGAAAAAATCGGAACACTTTGGTGTTGCACACGGGGACTCGACCTGCTGACTTAGCTGTTTCAGGCACCGCGATTTTCCGACTAACTCGGACAGCATGTCGCATGACTTACAACAACTTGGACACTGCTTTATTGCTCACATTTCCTTTCGTGACCGCATCTACGCGGTCCAATTTCATAGCCGCCTGACCGTTAGCACGGGTGTCGATGCTAAGTTAACTTGAACTCCTTACATTCAAGAAAACAAAGTAGGATTTATGAAGATAAGCATCTAGCAAGTGTTTTCATCTGAAACGCATTCGTATAAAGTGGTTTCACCAGGACACAAAACTATTACATTTGGGAATATTTTACTTCTCAAGTTTACCATTTCATTTATGCAAATCGTGCATTCCCGACTGCATTAAAATTACATAAAGTAAGGTAGGTGCTGCCGTTCCGAACGGAAACATCTGACCTTAGTTTTTCTCTCTGCGGCCAACACCGTAGCAGAATGGCCTGCTAGGCAGGAGTGTATTATTGTAAATTTTTTTATCCTCTAAAGTAAACATTTCTCTTTGCGCAAGCATTTCACTGCAGACACGCAAAGTCAAGATTAGGAGAGATTAAATGCCGTGCAAGAAAGGTGATTTATTCAGGGCCTCCGTGGTAGGTAGAAAGTGCTAATTTTTCTGTCTTTGGCCGATAAATATGATAATGATAAAAAATCACAATTCATAACTTGAAGTAACACAAACGAATTAATGAAGTATCACAGGCATGCCCGACACATCCAATTCGCCACAATCATAAGCTGCTTTTAAGTTAACTTTTTAGAGGAGAGATAGGTTGGTTTAAGCGTGGCATTCCTGCACGCTTATGCAGCTACTTTTGGTAAACTCACAACGTCTTTTGAGGCCACATCCGAACAAGTTGGTGTGTCAAGGCTTTCATTCAAGTCAAAGGTCTCTTCACCGATGGCGAGCGCTTCCCCCTCGCAGTCAGTTATCGCTACTACTTTATCTTCCGGCACCCCACAGTTTCCATCTTCCTGTCGCAGTATGCACATTTGCCTTGGTGTTAAAATAGGTGTGCCGACATAGCCATCCCCCTTCAGATCCAACGAACCACTATAAAGCGCAACGCAGTAAGTCTACTTATAACTTATTAGTAAAGAGATAGCGTGTCATTACCGACTCACGCATTTAAATGGGAGTACCTTGCCTTAGCTACGGATTCGACGTCAGAAAGTGTCTTGAGCGATTCATTTAGTTGATCCATTATTGTCCTTGGAGTCACGGAACGTTCAACCGCAATTGTGAGGGCCTCTTTACCCTTTTTATTCCTTTGCATTGAGAGAGATTGAACTTCCGTAAGCAACTGGTTTATCTTACATACTAGAGAGATTGAAATATCCGGTTTTAAAATGAGGTTTTAGAAGTGCTATACCTTCATCTTTACTTAGCGATCAAAATTGGAGAGAAAATTAGTAATACATTTAATAACTTTGACGAATTGAATGACTCAAGCAAGTCTAACAATTTGGACATGTATACTATGCGCTTAATGCTCTAAGCTTGGGTTTGCCTTACAGGTCTGGGAGCATTCAAACTGTTGAGCTGGTCCCTCTCCATTATGCAGCACGAGTTCCGATTGAACAGTACCGAGTTTTTCAAGGTCCAACATTATTGCTGACATAAGATTTGTCGTTTCCTGATTTCGCTTAGCGGACTCCAAGCTCGCATCATTTGAATCCTTTCGAGTGGGTTTTAAAATGTTCCAGTCATTATGATTGAGTAAAGTGAAGTAAGTGCCTTACGTCTGTGCCAATAATTTGTTCTAACTTTGATTCACTACGTTTTTAATGCCTCAGCTTTGATTCAATCATGTGTAAAAATATTATTAGTATATATACATGCATCTATGTATACATATATATATCGCATGTGTATTTGTATCAGAAAAGATCATCATTTATTCGTGTTGTACTGCTTTACAAGTGCTTGAAGTTAGCGATTAACTAGCTAGAGATTAAGTAGTTTTAGCTGTTTTCAGTAGAAAGCACAGTGTATAACTAAGTTACCCTTCAAGATTAACTTCATTTTTTAGACAAAAACATCTGAATATATCGAAATTGAATACCAAAAAGGCAGATAATATACCGTTGCCTTATGTTTTTTATCGTATTTAGATGGTCTAGTCTCTGTTGTAGATGCAGTAGGTCCTTTGAATGTCCTGGAGTGTGAATATGAACCGGCATCCGCACTGCACCGAACAAACTATGGTGAGAAAAAATATATGCATAAACAGTGAAAGGCAATATTGCATGATGATCTATTAAAATGTACTTAAAGCTAGTTGACTCTTCCGGTAAAGTAGTTACAAAGGAAAAAACATCTCATTTGGATAAATCAAATTGAAAATGAAACCGCTCGCTGGAGCCAGAGCTGTACATGTAAGAAAAAAAAGACAAAAAGACTTTTCCATGAAGCCTTCTGGTCGGGTCAAATGACCTAAAGCACAGCAAAGATATTGTCTACATCCTCGCAGAATAAATTTCTATAGCCATCTTTTTTAAATTTTTCTTTTAATCACACCGCCAAAAATTGTGGTGTTTAACAGTTTTGCCCCAGAACTTTCCAAAGAACAAATAGGCATGGTAACTAAGACTACCTATTATGCTGTACATTTTGTCCCGCAACTACCACCAAAAAGTAAATAATAACAGATATACCAGTTCGGAGCCCTTCAATTTTTTTATAAAACGGGTAGCAATCCTAGGCGATCGAATAGCGCGACTTCTTAAGAGAGTGCTTTGTTTTATGGAAGCGGAGCGGTTGAGTATTCGTTTCTTTTGATCAGCAAACAATATGCCCAATGCAGCTTTTTCGAGCTTTTGACATTGCAAGATTTTTCGCCACCAAGCCTGAATTTTAAGTGCTGCTCTTAATGTCTTTTCCATGTGATCCGGTCCATCCACCATCCTGTCTAGTGACAAATCTTTGGCGGCTATTAATTTTCATCGACAAATAAGAAATTGTATATTAGAGACTAAAATCGCATAAGTTCATAAATAGCGTTTACCTTCGTCATGACATTAAGGCCACTTTAAAATCAGAACCTTTTGTAAGCAACTATTTTAAAATATGTAAATCCATTAAATATCTGACTTATTACTACAAAATTAACGGTATGACCTAACAGCTAAAAATCCTTATATTAAAAGCTGCATTGTATTTATAGTTTAAAGACATTGCCACACTTTATACCAACAAATCAAAATGAATAAGTCAATATTATCCCAGAAAAGCTACTTGCTTTCTACTTTGTTCGATTTCTGGCAGGGGAATTCAATCGAGTTAGCTACTTCTGGTAGAGAATTGTTCACATTACTTTGATGTCTCATCGTGCAATAAGAGGTAGAAGAACCACTCCTAGTTTTGAATGTCTCACATTCTGGCTTTTCTGTAATCTAAAAATTTTAAATAAATAAAAATGTAGGAAAATGCAGCAGGTTTTAATGTTATCTTGGCAATTAATTTGTTGTAAACCAACAGAACCATTCGGAAAAAATCAGTTAAACTTAAAACAAAAAAAACCTACCAAACCAAAATCAAAGTCACTCC
Source organism: Echinococcus granulosus (assembly GCF_000524195.1). NCBI lineage: Eukaryota > Metazoa > Platyhelminthes > Cestoda > Cyclophyllidea > Taeniidae > Echinococcus > Echinococcus granulosus. The sequence goes on along the minus strand of NW_020170390.1, from coordinate 1,460,779 downwards.
AACCATTAGAGAGCGTCAAACAGCAACTACTACCAGGACTGCCAAATGAGTCAACTAATAGAGGTGTGTTCAAGGCGATATTTATATATGGCGAGGTTAGCGAAATAGAAATACCAGGTGGATTGGTGGGAGTGTTATGCTTAAAAAAACATAATAGTCAAAGTCAGTGTCATTGGTGTACTGTATAATTTAGCAAAAGCTTAAAAAGAGGGATTAGAAATCACATACACCGGAGCGTTGAAATCACGATAAATATACGTATGTACATCCTAGGTGTTTGCCAATCTTTTGTGGTAAAAATCAACAAAAACTTGCTCTACATAATTTAAAAAAACCATACGAACAAAGCAAATCGCGCTAATAGCCATTAAATTAACAGATTAGGTCCATTTTACTATAAATTTAAAATTTTGCAATTGAATAGATTCTAAGGCAAACATTGAATAAAAATGTCAAATATGCGTGCGCACAGCTTTTTACCTTAAAAAATTTCACTCAAAGGCAGAGATTTGACTTAATTTTATTATAAATTCTTATTACAAATATCAAGATTTTGACCTACAACTTCACAACCTGTGGGGTCCTGAGAATCCAGTTCCATAATTTAAAAAAAGAGAAGCTAGCAATACGTTTTGCGCACAATGTGGTATTTCATTCACTTTATCATACACTTGAAATCCTCTTAAATTATATGTTTACGCTACTTTCGGCAGAATGCGTCACTCTATAAAACGCGGCGATTGCGGGAGGATGGAAAGACAGAACGTGAAAGGTATAAACAAAAGAGCTAAAATAATTGTAGCCTTATATTTACAAAATGAAAAAATTGGCAAAACAAAGAGGCTAAAGGCAATTACAATGATTGCAAAATTATATTTTTAAGGGCGGTACACTCGGTACTTGGCACCTCAAGCATGCACATTAACGTGCATATAAAATTTCAATAACCCTATATCGTTGCCAAAAGGCACACTAGTGCAAAGATAGCTTTAAATTTCTAGTCAGTAAGGCTTTCGCTGCGCTGTCTGGTAAAAACCACAGTTTTTGCCACGCTATTGCATTTCTTCCGAAATCATTTTTTGCCGGTGCATATAGCAAAAGCAGGACCTATATGGAATTTAACTTATGCCAAGTTTTTAAATGCTCGTAATATTATTTAAATTTATTAAGTAATGCGGATTTAACACTTTTTAAAATTGTGTGGTAAATTTGGGTTGTTT
>NW_020170390.1:1454764-1459459 GCF_000524195.1 Echinococcus granulosus | reverse complement strand
TAATCGCACTGTGTTTATACTCAAGGTCATCCTTCTTTGTTTTTCGTGGGATGGCTTCTGCTCCTTCGAATGATGGGACGCGTATAATTTATTACGTTGATGAGGAGGATACGCCCTATCTTGTGAAGCTTAATGCGCCGTCAGATTCCGTAACACTAGGAGACTTTAAATTGGCTCTTAGTAAGCCAAACTGTAAATTCTTCTTCAAATCAATTGATGATGATTTTGGGTAAGAGCCGCCGTATAGTGTCGTAATGGTAGTATTTTCTTTTTCTGTGTTTTTTCTTCTTTTTAGTAAATTTTCGTAATCTTTCATTTAATCACGAGGAGTTCGATTATTGTACAGCAGCTGTTGTTGCGTTTTTATACGTTAGCATAGTTAATCCGATTTGCGCATTCTAGCCGAGACCAGTCTGTTAATTTTTTTGGAGACTATTGGTCTTATTTGTTTATGGCCTTTTTTGTAATATGTCTTATTCTTCATGCCCACTGTGTTTAAACAGGATATTTTACTTGAAGGACGTTTATTCCACTTCTTTGTCTATATCCTTTTCTTAGTGTCGTGAAAGAGGAAATCACCGATGACTCTGCTAAGCTTCCGTGTTTTAACGGGCGTGTCATTTCGTGGGTACGTTAGGATTTTGATTTACTATTGGTTTAAATCATCAAGAAACGTGTTTCTTAAGCGGCTTAGAAGTTGGCGTTTATTTTCGTTTAGTCCTGTTGTTAAAACTGAAGGTTAAAGATTATCACGCTTACTACTTACTCGCGTTTTCCATTGTTTTACTTTGGATATCGTGAACTAAATTTTGTTTACACTTTCAAAACTAAAAACTGCTCTTAAGACTTTATGTTTTGAAATCCCTTATTCTTGCTATTTCATGCTACTCCAGTTCTCAAAACTGTTGTGCAAATGACTCTTTTTGCCTTCAAGCCCATATATGTCATTCTGTCTTCCAACTTAGTTGGTGTCCAACGACAATTGTGCCGGGAGTTCTGATGGTGGTTCGGGACTGAACGCTGTCAAATTGGCTGCTCTTGCTGGCGCTCAGATTGGCGATGGGACGTAAGCCATCTCATTTTTTCACCTCTAATACAAACTTGCTTGGCATACATTTTTTGGAGTCGATAAAACAATATTGATACTTTTTATCTTCAATTTTGGGTGCTTACCGTCCGTGGAACCATTTTTTACTTGAGTGCTTTTTGCCCAGCTTTACGTCTCTTCGATTCTATTAAACAACTCTAATACGGTCTCGTAATTTCCCGCAAAAAATGGGAAACATTAATAAACCATTATCAATCTTCAGATTGCTTATCCGTTTACATTTGCTGATATTCTTTGATTCGTTGCACGCAACTAGGGTGGTAGAGGCGTTCCTTTTAGGGGAGGGAAAGTTACCATTTGTTCTTTTGTCCCTGTTTTTCTCCTAGGCAGCCACCGGAGAAGAGTCGGTTTGGTGAGAAGAAAATCAATGGCACATCCAAGAAACCCACAGATGAATGCGACACCTGCACTGAAGACACCGAATCTGTTCAAAGTGGTGGTCAAGGTTAGATTTTTTCGAAAATACTAATTTTTTGGCAATTTGTGTTTGTCCTAATTCTTTTAAGGAGTCTGTCTTATATTTTGGACTGTGATGCTTTTATTTTATTTCCTATATATGGTTATAAATAGTGGAGGAGGTTCCATGCTTTAGTGTATGCAATTGTTTCTACTTTAGCAGGCCTCAAGACTACTTGAGATTCCCACTTTCTCCGACCGTTGTTCATAAATTTCAGGTATGTAATCCCTTTACGACGTTAATTGACAAAGCTGTTCTTAATTTTAGATCACATTGCGCCCCTTCGCACCTTCCATGACTACAAACACGGTATGTTCATTCACTTTTCGTAGACTTATTTTACCGTTAATATTGGCGAACATTTTTTGTCATTAAGCTTAAATTAAGGAGTTAACGGTCGATTAGGTATATCAAGTGAAGTTCTAGTGTCGCTTACAATCGGCCGTCTGCAGCACAATCAGACTTACGTAGCCTCCAACATATTTTTACCCGAAACACCCACTTCCCTCTTTTCTCTTCTGTTGTGACCCTTTCGGTCGGAGAGGCCGGTAAATAGCGCTGATTGTGTAACTTCGTGTGTACGTTTCTTATCGGTCAGAAGGGCTTGAGAGCAGCCACGCGATCGCTGTGATCAACTCCCACCTGCCTTCTTCCTTCCCTTAGGGGGTGAAATGGCTTTTCACTAATGCCTCGATTCATTTGGCTCAGATAGAAGTCAGTTTGTGATTTTGAGGTCTAAACTTCGTTATCCAACGGGCCACATTCATTTTCTTCTTCATTCGTCAGGTTTTTTCTGGTCGTTGACAGTTTCGACTTATCTCTCATCCTGGAAAGTTGCCTTTTTGTTACAAATTCGTTATCTTTTCTTACCAAAATCGTTATTGAGCAGTCGAGTCTTAGTGGCCTAAGAACCGTTTGTTTTGCGTGCCCTTAGCTAATCTCCGCATAAAAGTAAATGATGTGTAAAATCAGTACTTTATCCAAATACTTTTCTTCAAATCGTGTTCTTTTAGTCTTTATACTGTTAAGCTTTACATAACCGTGTCATTTAATTTAGATTGCTACCAATGGCTTTTACATGACTTCCTTCTGTAGAAATCCGGCAAGACAATGCATTTCTATTTAGATGTTCGGTAAATCAAGCTTATAAAATAGTTTATTTGTCAGGTTGGCAAGTACCTGTGACAGCGTTGATTGTCTCTTTATTGATGTTTGTTGCCCAAAGTTGGAAACCCCCCAGCTCATTTGAACCCCTATGCAGTGTGCCTGCCGGATTTACCGTCGTTTTTTCGAAAAGCTGGGCAAAAGGAAACAGCTTACGAAAGTTGGCCAAACAGTTTTGAGCACTCCTTTTTGCTCTCATCGCATAGGATGGTCGTCAACTAAGCCCAGACAAAGATTCTTTTGGTTGAAATTCGTCACTGTTCGTGTTTTAACCGACCTTGTTCACCACTTTAGCTGAATAGGTGGGTAGGTTGGTGGGCGAGGGTGACTTTTTCTGTTGTCAGTCCAGGACCTCCGCCATTGTGGCCACCGTCCACTGCTGCTCCACTTTGGGGACGCTGCATGCCCGCACGTAGCATGTGCGTACGTTTCCACATGCTTCCGTCACTAATGCAGTTGCTGGTACTGCCGCTGAGGATGATCCTGTTTCATCTCCCTACCTTGAGGTGGCCGTTTGGCGTCTCGGCTCGTGTAATCTTAGGGTAGTTTTCAGCAATGAACCGTAAGGTTCAAATGAAAAACCCTAATATGCTGGTTTTAATGTGACAATCCCTTTGGAATACCAAGCTGAAATCTGGTTTTTTTAGTTTAAAATTGTACAAATTCCTTTATTTTGTGTAATGTGTGTAGCTAACAACATGCAAATCTACGTGTAGTCTTAATACGTGTATGGTGATGAAGTCCTGCTGACTATTCTCCATAGCCTTTTTGAAGTTGATTACGCAACAGTACGCTAACGCTACTGAGGCGAATACACGAGTTTTCGTTTTAGTTATTTTATGATTGGTTTCAAAACAGAAGTTCTACTACCAGCAGACCTATGGTTATCAAGTTTACTATCTAGCTGCGATTCGCACCAACACCTCTATCCCTTCAACAAAGAAATAAATGCCTTTCAGGTCTTTGCACTGCTATTCACTCATGAACGGACTTACACGGGAATGGTGTGGGATTACTGGGCTTTGGGACATGTAGCTTTATTATTTTATTGGAGTTTACTAATAGGAGTGAGGTTGTGAATTAAAACTAGGTTCATGTGAGCACCGTGTTTTAAAACCAGATTTAATCAAGGGTTTTTCGTTGCTGATTGCCTACCAAATTTGTGAACTTGCATCTTTTTCTAAGAAAATTCTTAATCCATTGGAATGAGGTAGCCGCGACCAATCGCTTAACGATCCTGATTCTATCTTCTGCTAGGGGCTAAATTGTCAAAGAATGGCTGTTGTGTGTCGGGGAGCTGATATAGTAACACCTCTCTTCGAGTGAAACTTAGCATTGCTAACGAGAGTGAAACAGGTACCCAAAGACAAGGCAAGCGATTGGTCTCCAGACGTCTGCAACCCAATTGGCAGAGTAAACTACTAGACAGTCGGTGGCTCGGGAACCTCGTACTCAACGCTGTAGTTTCAAAGACATCTATCATGCTTAATGGATTTGGTTCGCTGATTTCAGGCAGTCGGTACGGTGGCAGTCACCACTACCACCGACACCATTTCGGTGGAGGTGGAAACGGGGTTTACGGCGGAGGTTCGAGTGTCTCCTCGGGTCGCCATCATCACCACCACCACATGCGAGCTATCTACGGTGGCGGGGGCGGTGGTGGCTCTAGTGTCTACGAGGCGCCCTCCTCTATGATGAGCTCCGACCTCGAGTCGACCAGTTTCTTTGAATCAGACGGGGAGTCCAGCAGGTTGGTTTCGTACAAATTGTAAAATATGGATCACTTCTCAGCGACTATTAGTTTTTTTTACCAGCTATAATTTCTAAAGTTATAATACATTATTTCAAACTATTTTGATAACTTATCCAACCCTTGTCCTGAAGGCTTGTGAATTTCGATAAAGAACATCTAAAATAGTGCCATCAAATTATAATGCATTACATAAAACACTTCGACATTATGACA
>NW_020170390.1:1453241-1454664 GCF_000524195.1 Echinococcus granulosus | reverse complement strand
TGGGAGGAGACTTAAGGTCCTAAGTCGGCTTCTTTTTGGTGCTGATTCGCCTCAGTAACAAAGTACTCGACATCGTTTGATACTATTGCTCCTCGGCGTCTCCGGCAGTGGGTCATGGTGGATGCAAGGCTCGATTTCAAAATGCTCTTCAGTTCCTCGCTCATACGCCGTTGAACCACCACCGCTACCACTACCAACACCACTGTTTCACGCTTACTTTCAGATGCATACATCTCCATCAGAGGTCCAAAACGTTGCTGCAGCGTTTGATATACCGCACTGCAATCGCTTATTGCAACTTGCAAGGCGCTGCCACTTTTGTGCATACACACAAGTCAGTGGTGCCTATCGGTTTGGCACCCCTCACTGTGCTCTCCACTCACTCTCTCCTATTTGAAACCTTCATACCATAAAACGTCCACTTAACCAAATGCATATGATGCCGACTCGTCCGTTCTACGAGGCTGCACAATCTCCTACCAAATGTCGTGACAGGACACCTTGAGAAGTTGCGGTGACAAAACACTCCACCAAAGGTGGTGCAAACAACTTCATTGTGGGTATGAGCCACCCCAAAATGCCTTGCGTTCCAGAAGGTCCTATTCTTTTTTCATGAGGAATTACGTCTCTTGCAAATAATTGCGTCTCAACACGTTAAGAACAACCTTCGGTAGTACCTAGTGTGAACGATCAAAGAAGTCGTTTACACTTCCACCAACTAACTCGGTGGAAACAGTCATGGTAGTAGCTAAGCTCATGGGTTCCAACCGCACGCATTAACAGAGGAAAGACAGTAATCTCCAAAGACTACCGCTTTGTTAGTCACTTCTTTCAACCCCGTTATAGAAGGGCCGTTCACTTCTAGCTTTTGCTGACACACTGACTTGTGATGGAAAGTGACGGTTGTGTTCCAGTCTCCGTTAAGCGAGCAGACATCGCGTCGCACATCCACCCACAATTGTAAAGCACCACATCATCTCTGATGATCATGCTTTTGTGTGTGTGTGTATGCGCCTGTGTACTCGAAACCACTCGAACATGGGCAAGAAGAACTGCTTCAGGAAGAGACAGGACTGGTGAATCAGTGGGAAGAAGGAAGTCAAGTTCTCACAGGACGTCAGGGCAAAAAGCTCACTCGAGAGAGAGGGAGGGAGTTTGCAATTTAGGATGAGAGAAGGGCAACACTACTCCTTCCTCATCCTTCTTCCCCCATCTCCTGTTTTCCTCTGCTCTTCCTCAGCTGATTGCCACCTTATCTTGAGTAGCGACAATCACGTGGGGAATGGAGTGAACAGTTGGGGAATAAAAGAGGGATATAAACGACGGTGGTGGAGACTGGATTTTTTCTTGTCTTCTAGAGACATCACTTTTAGTGAAGAAGAACTTGCACCACGTTAGCCTTTTGTTGGAAAAGCATTAGAAA
>NW_020170390.1:1446663-1453141 GCF_000524195.1 Echinococcus granulosus | reverse complement strand
TTTATATTGGTGTTTATTTCATCAAGTTATGTAATTTGGGACTTTTATTCAGTTATTTTTCTGTAAAAAACGTGTGTTTATTTGTTTACTTATTGTTCTACCGCTTCTAGCCCATTTTCAAGTATAATGCTTCCCTATCTTCCTATCAATGTACAGTCTGCTCTGCCATACTTCCATAGATAACTTAAAGGGCAAATGGACTGTTAATAAGAAAGGAAAATTATGGACCAATATTGAAACCTCTGGAATATGGTTTCTTGAGCCTAAAACTAATTGAATTTCTACACTACCAACTTGGTTTTTTTCTTCAGCTTTTTATTTCTATGGTACATTAATAAGACGATTTACCTTCGCGGTTATTATTGACTCTAAACCTTGTCTTTTTTAAATAACGTGGAAGTTTTTTTTGAGCTTATTTTGGGGCTGCTATTTTCATTCATAGGACTTGTTTGAATGCTTGTATTTTTATCTATCTGGTTCTTTTTTTATCGCCTTTAGAACTTGTAGGGACTTCCATTTGCAGTGTACATTTTAGCAGCTCAGCTGATGGTGACATTTTAATCTCTGTTTCATCCAAAATCGTTTTTTTCCTGTTTAAGGCAAGCACTTTCTCTTTCTCTTATAAATTAAACTCACGTCTCTAGTCACGTATATGCTCCATCAATATCGTTTGATCTCACGGCTTTCGGCAAAATTCCCGCCCTTTTTGTCTTCCTCCCTGGCCTTCCACCGGGTAAGAGAGGGAGTTACGTCTAGTTCAGTCATTGGAGATAAACAACAACAAGACGGTTTAGCAGTGATGCGGCAGAGGGCAGCCTGGTTGGAAAGTGCTGCCCTAATGAAGATTGATGCTTCACCCTTATGTATGATGTGCGCCCGGACTCTGTGGTAGCAGTAACCTCAGTACTAATGGGTGCCAGTTTGGATGAGAAAAAGGTAACCCAAACCCAAAATCCAAAAGAGAAAAGGGAAGTGAAGAGGTCATACTAATTCCTGCCTTTTAATGGGCATTGTGTGAGAGCCTCGTTAGGTGCTAGATCATCTCTAATGTGCGCTAATAATGGTTTAGTCGTTTTTCTTACAGTCCGAGTACTTACTCTCTTAATCGTTAGTTATCTTAACAACTATTTTGCGGTTGGATGTTATTATCTTGAAGACAAGAAGCATATAGTGTTTTGAAGATTACCACTTACCGTTATAACGTTGGTTGTATTATTTACAATGTTTGTTACATTGTCTAAATTTTTTTCGATCAGTGGCTGACACTGCAATTATCATACAGTTCTTTTAAGCAATCAGCTGAATGATATTCATATTTATGTTCCTAGTTCCATGGCCTGTAATTAAAACCTTCCCCTAATAATGACTATGTATTTTTAGATGCCCTTTTGTGCACTTTGTAAGGCGGTTCATTCGGTTAGATCTTGTCCCTTTCACAGTTTTCTATAAATTATGCGTATGTTTTGCAATGCCATGTTCTTTATTCGTGCCCACTTTTTGCTTTATACATTTCTTGGACTTGACATTAAGGATCTAGTATACCTTTAAGATTGGCCCTTTGCACGCTAGAAGAACATTCATCAAATCCTCCCAGCACTTCAAAATCCATTCTCCCTTACTGATTCCTCAATGATACTGTCAGGATTTGTGTATAGTTGTCATAATACACACAGGACATTATCGCAAACCTTCGTTTTTTTCTGTTTTTCATCTAGTAATTTTCTGCCTTCTGTTTATCAAGTTATATTGTCATTCCACGTTGCGATAAGATATTCACCTTTCGTAATTGATTTCACTCTGGCGTAGTCATTATCTTAGGTTTGACTATTTCTCAATGCGTGATTTGTCTGTTATCAACTAAGACAAGCATTTTGGCGCTAACTTTGCAACGCGATCATGTTTGCTTCACCTTTATCTCAATCCTTTCCTCTTTATCATCTTCCATGCTTTTCATTTGCCCTCTTCACCTCCATTGGCGTGTTTTACCCTTGAAAACAGGAGACGTGCCTCTCTGTTCTAGGTAACTGAAAGGTTGGCCCAAAATAAGCAGTCAACGCTTTTATAATCCGAGACAAGAGAATCGCCGAGCTCTTACTTGCCCTTCGGAGACTTCGAAAACAGTTCAGACACCTCAATCATGGCTATCTTGTGTCGGCAAAACATAAATCCCTTTACCACGCTCTTCGACTACATTACCAAATGCGCAATCGCTTTGGCTGTGCAACTGCGTTTTAGTATTCCGGTTTGTTATGTAAGGCCTGACATGTTCCAACAAATTACCGGGAAGAAGTAGTATCGATATCATTTTGGTTCATCGAGTTATTGGGCACGAAAGTAGAGATAATTCATTGCAATTTGTTTTATCTCTGTGACCTAGTGCCCGATGAATAGAAAACATCTTTACCAACGCGCTTTATACAGTACTCGAAAGCCTTTTTCGTTAAACTTCTTCACAGCTCGATGCATTACAGATTTTTACTGTTGATAAAGAGCATTATTTATGAAGGGATAAAATACTGGCTTGCATGCATCCAGACTAAGTAATTTATCACGATCCGCTGCGAACCTTACAAGGCTGTGGAAAAGGCAAATTTGAGACTCTTCGTAGCTCGCCAGGTAACTGTAAGATGAGTTATGTAAATTTTGATTAAGTAGTTTAGATTTCGTTTTATTGACCGATTCTTTGTACCGTAACTCCTTAGTGGGAAGATTGTTCCTTAAATAATGGTCGTTTTTCTTAACGGACAGGTTTTTGTCCCATGAAATTTAAGTGCAAATAAAAATTTAGTAGCACAAATTTGACCCAGATTGGGGTATGCCCGACCATTTTCGTGGTCATTTCTCATGCTTCTACGCAATGGCAGGGCTTTTGCTAATAAACAAGACCTCACTGAAGACACTCCAATCTTAGTCCATCCAAAGTTCAGAGATGATGAAATTCGCTTATACTTCAGTCACAAGGCTCAAATATCGGGTCAACTCTACTGCTGTAGTGGGCTGATTTCCTGTGAAGCGTTTTGCGTTTAACCTACGGTTCACACCGCACTCGGATAACACTGTTGGTTAGTCAGAAAAATTCCCACTTTAGGGGAGTTGCGGCCTCGAACATCTCTTGGGCTATTCACTTCCAACTTCTTGCCCATTCGAGTCCTTTGAACTGATGTTTTGCCGGTGATGAAGTTATCGGAGACATATATGCCTTCACTGCAGCACAGATTTGATAAATCGCACAACGACTGAATCACCATTAAAAGTTGAGTTGGATCATTGATGAGGAGAGATTTAGATTGCTGAGATTGTCTACTATTTACATATCCTTTTTAACCACTAATGCTCTTGTGTAAGCGCCTCCAAGCCATGTTGTTTACCGATTACTACAAGGTAAAAGAAGCGCAAAGTGCTCTAATCTGCTCTCATACGTCTCTACGCTCACATTTTTTTACCTCAGGTTTTCTGGAGCCACTGGGACAACCATATCTTCAAGGTACGGCAGGCCCAGGCAGCGGCGAAGGCGACGGCGACTCCTCCCCATTAGTCGCGTAAGTTTTTTTCGTGATTCTTTCGCTAGCGCCTTTCTTGTCTTTCATTGATCCGCCTTCTGTAGTACCTTGAAATTTGATGTCCTTATGCGTGTAACTAAGTGTCTTCTTATCGATATCACTATCACTTGACCTGAAGCAATCGATCCATCACTGTGCCAATTCATGAGGTCAAGTTTTGTGTGACGAGACACCTTAAAGACTCGTCTGGCACGAATCACTGGGCACAGTTATTATACCTGTGAATCTTGACAGGGCTACTAAACTGCCGCCTTCCGAGCTTTTTTTACGCTATCAAACAGGCAAAAAATAACCCTGTATTTCAGTAAGGCCGTCTTTGAATTCGCACATAGTGAACCAGACAGTTGGGCGCTTTTATCTAGTGATTTACTACGTTTCGTTCTGGTGTTTGCCGTCAAATGATATCTTCTAATAGCATTATTCATGTACTTGTGCAGTATTTATAGATGCGAATTATTGGCTCAATGGAAAGTTAAAATGCTATTTATGTTGTTTTATGTATTTTACTTGAATTCCATCACTTTTTAGACTCACATTTACGTAGGGCGCTTTTCTATTTGAATTCGAGGACGCTGAGACATTAAATGATCCGAGTTTTTTTTGCCTTCCTTTATCCTTACCAGCGCTGCTTACGGCCATTAATTATATCCCGCGACTCGTTCTTTACTTTTAAATAAGACTGTAGTTAATCCTTTTGATTTCATCTACAGTCTTTGAACTTCGTGCAGTAAGCAGTTTTGCTGCTGTCTTCCCCAACGGTAATGACTGTTTACGAGGCTATTTATAATCGCTGAGTTGATGAATTAGGCGCTGAGACAGTGGCTTATCTAGATTACCATTTGCCGGTTTCAATTTGAACAATTCTTATTCTTTTTGCTTCCAGTTGCCGGTTTTCTTCTCATTTGTTTACAGAAGAGTGACCTGGCTGTGTGGGCCGGTAGGAAGTGACCAGTCATGCAAAAATTGCAAACTTATCTGCTTTGGTGGTCGTGATTACTAAGCGGGTTGCATTTCTCAGTCTCAATGTGCTTACACTGTCCAAAATGTGCTTCATACTTCTGTTCACGAACTACACTACCAGTATCCAATGGTATGCTTTGCCAAAAATCCAAGCTTTGGACGTAGTATGTCATTGCACAATTATGCATTCCAAGGTCGAGTTTCTCCCACCCGAGTGTAGGAAGGAGGTTTTGTTGTGTCAAAAGCTACTTACACGAAAAGGCCGTCTCATACCGGCTTTCATTTCAAGTGTATTCTGCACCCGTGTGTCATGCAGACACGGCGTACCGCAGGACTAGCTTGTATTATCATTACCGTTGACGAAAGAGCCATTCTCCCAGTATTACCCCATTAATCACCACCTCGACCATAAATATCATGGCCGTTCTGGACTGCCTTACACGGTTTTTTGCGGGTGATTCCATTGCACAAGATAGATTTGATCAGCCTGAACATTGACTGCAGGCTGCAAAACGGTTTTTTGATTTTTTTTCTGCATTCTGTGAAATTGGGATTTGGCCATACACTCCAATTAGTCGTAGTATGCGCGGCACTGTCCATTTCCATATTCATCATTTTTTTGACGTCAGCATCAGGAACATTTATGAGCTAAAGTAATTTATGGCTCCTGCTGGCTCATTTACAGACATGGTTATTCCAGATCGGCGTCGGGTGTAGTTTACTATTTTTTTCTGTTAATTTTGTTGTCCCATTCGCCTTCCGCTCCTTTATTTTGTCCGATTGGTTATGTATTCATACCCCTATTTGAACCCCACCAGCGCAAGTTAGTCGTTCCATCGCTTCACACGGGACCTAATGATCTATCTCATATTCCTTTCTTTTATGGCAATGGATAAAAGGCTTATTTTATGTGAGCCAAATACCCCGAGTCTGAATCTTTTTCTTGGCCTTTGAAATCTTAAAAATGGTTCAGTGAAAAAAAGAGTCCTTTAAGAAATCTCTATCTGTCTCAAGGGAATCTCGTAACTCTGCATGAGAATTCATTTGGGGATTTCTTCAGTATAGCTTTATCATATTAAATATTTTTAGATATAAATAAGTGATTAGCAAAGCCTCGTTGTTATTCACCGTGAGTTCGACGAAGTTATTTCAAATCGTTCAGACGCATATGTGCGGTTCCTACCGCATTGCACTGTCGTAACATACCGAATTACAAATAGCCAAAGGCAAGTATAGACATGCTCTTTTTCGAAATATTGTTTTCTTGAAATGGGTCATGTAGTGCATGCAAATTTGAAATGAACTTCCTAATTTATTATTTTTCACTCTAAATTTATTTACGCGAGAGCTAACCAGTGTAGTCAATTATTCCCCGACATTCTACTTTCATGCTTCGTTCAAGAAATGAATGAGCTCTACTAAATTACCGATTTTAACCGTCCACTGGAGTTATTCCTTTGAAGAGATCGTCCTATACAATTGGTCTAGTTCACTTCGCCTTCTCTTTGCAGAAAATTGTAGTCTCTTCATACGAGTGACATTCCTTTAGACATCGCAAACATTCTTGCTAATTCCTATCCATTTTGGACAGGAGGTGATATTAGTGGCAACAACCCTGATTCTCAGAGCAGTGAGCTTGTTTAGTTTATGTCAAGCAGTGGGAAGGAAAATGTGCTGTTGAGGGACAGTTCTTTCACAGCGCTAACTTATCCTCATTTTTCATGAGATCCAAAAAAGTGGTATCACAACGGTAAATGGGCACAAATTAATGCAGCCATTAAAGAAGTTAGGAGCGGAAGCAAATTTAAGTGTTGACGCATCCTTTGCTTAATTAATGGGATCAGGAGACGGCGGAAAGTAGTGCCCATACGAACTGCTTTAATAGGCTATATAGCCACATTTCAAGATGTGAAAGGCAAAAGTGGTAGCTATGTAAATCCAAAAAGCCTCCGATTTAC
>NW_020170390.1:1407737-1446563 GCF_000524195.1 Echinococcus granulosus | reverse complement strand
CGTCGTAATGTCGAACTGAAGCAACTTATTTGGTTGTTTGGTAATCATCACGGATTTGATCAGGGTCGAGTCGTTTTGCAGTTGGTGATGGCATTAGGTTTCTTTTTGCGTAAACTTTTATGCCTTAATCATGTCATCGCACTGTTCCAGCGCCAATTTTGTACGAAAGTCGTCTCATTTAAATATGTTTGTCCGAATTTCACCCCATCTTTGCTATTTTAAATACCACGTTGGTATGCGTTTGATAGTGGCTTTTTAAAGGGATAACCAAACATTTTTAAACTTCTTTGGTTATGAATAGGGGAATGAGGGTCTCTGTATGGCCAAAATCGGGTCGTTTTGGGAATTTGCAATTCTGTGAATTTTTTTATTATCTCATGGTAACAGATTTTGCCTTAAGGTCTGCATACTTTATCTGGTATTTTTTCTACCACTTAACATTCTTCTTTTTTCTTTGAATATGTTTCTTCAGCACATTTGGCTTATCATGAATTAAATTTCTATCAATTTTATCTTTCACCTCGTAATGCGGCTGTCAGCATGTTTTTCCCTATTTTTTCACTCCTTATGTATTGTGGGTACTTCCTCTTGTTATTATTACGTGATGCAAAAAAGGAAGAGCTTAGTCTGGTACCTTTCTACCCCTTGCATGCCATGCTTCAATCAACACATCACTTATTCATTAGCTTGCCTACGCCGGCTCACCGATGTTTTGCCTCTTCTAGGCTTCATTAAATTCTCCGCTTCCCTCCCCTCCCTTCCAGTTACTCTCTATCGTGGCATTCCTTAAATGAATTCTTTTTATGGGTGTGGAACTTTTTCTACCATTGTGGCATTCGTTATTGGCTTAAATAACAAATTTTTTTGTTCTATACCCTTTGAATTGACGTTATCCAACCCTAACAGCCATATTTCCTCAAATCCTTAGATAAATGAAGTAACTTGTCTTCATGTTTTGCGCATGATTATCAGTTTCAGAATGTGAAGATAAGCTGATTTGCTAAACGCGTTGTCTCTTTCTCAAAGAAGCTGAATTCAATTGCATGCGCATTTCCTCTTCCCTAAATGGGATGGATATTTGCTAGGTTATTAGTAAGGGCCCTTTTAGCCCCGTTTCGTACAGGATTTTCTGATTATGAAATAATGTAAGAACCAATTCATTGCGCATATGAGCCTGTAAAACCCAGAATAGATTCAAAGCAGGTTCGAATGGAGTTAAATCAATCGTAACGAATTGTAACAGTCCTCGCTTTCTCTGACACCCAGGCTTCCTCATTCAGCAGTATAACCGACTCGACAATGTCGTTGAATATAATCACAGTAACACTGAATATGGACTCGGTGAACTTCCTGGGAATCTCTATTGTGGGTCAGTCGACTAAGTCGGGCGACGACGGCATCTACGTTGGTTCCATCATGAAGGGCGGCGCCGTTGCACAGGACGGTCGCATAGAGCCCGGCGACATGATCCTTGAGGTCAATGGCATCTCCTTTGAGGACATGAGCAATGACGATGCCGTTCGCACCCTTCGCGAACAAGTTCAGAATCCTGGGTGAGTTTCCTCCTTATTTATGCTTCCTTTTAGTCTACCCCTCTGAGGCAATAAAGCAAAATTCTATTAGTTTCTTCTGCCTCATCCCACGAGGTATGCTAATTTACGGTGAACCGAAGTGTCTTTGCGAAGAGTTACGATTTCACATTATCAAGCAACCCTATTCCAGCCCTCCTCTTCTTCACTTTCTTTTTATGTTCTGCCCGCAGTTGTGTATGGGCGTGCATGAGCCGTGCAGCCTGCTTTTTTGAATCACTCTTCACTACTCTTCACTGTCTATCCATTCATGTCAGAATTACCCATTAAGTCACTTACGAACGCGACAGATACATTACTTACCGAGCTATTGTTAACCATAGTGTCACATATCGTTGATGGTTCGTGTAATTGTTTTAGGAAAATAAACTTGGTCTCCTAAAAATTGTGCGTAACATTCCCAAGTAAAGTCGGTTATTACAAGCGCGATAAATTCCTGTTCGCCTTGCTTGTTTTCCCCGTCTGTTATGGGGATTGAATATGGTTCCCTCCGCCCCCTCGCTTCATATTCTATCCTCCTCCCCCCGCCCTCTCCAAATTTGACATGTCGAATTGCTTTCACAACTGATGACTTAGCAACAGCTGAGCCCTTGCATAAACATCCATTTGTATGCACGCACCCACACGCTCTTGCTGCTGGCAAGAAAAATGATGCTCTCAGTGGGGTTGTCCACGTCTCAATTTTGTGATGTATTTTTCTTGCATCAAGAAACATCTGGTTTTCACAGAACAATCCAATGAATTGTTTATGGTCAACGGTTTCGTTGTTTAACATCATTGCCAGGGGGCGCTGCGTCGTGGGCTTACACCGTTGTCCGAGAACAGGGTAGTAATGAAAAGCCTGCGTGTGCCCAGTTTCGCCCGATTAAGTCACAGCTTCAGCTGTCATGTGCATGTGTGTGTGGCCTCTCGATGTAGTGATAGCGAGTTGGGGCAGTGCCGGAACGAAAAAGTTTTCACTTTCGTTTGCACCGCCCTCTTTCAGAAATTTGGCGCGGTGGTGACTACGCAGTGGTCGCATGCACAGTGACTCATCTTCCCCTCGTTTTCCTGTGTATGTCCATGTCTGGCCTCACGACCACAGGTCGCGCGCGTGACGGCAATCTGTCTCTCAACCCTACGCCATGCACTTCGCTTTTTCCTCCCTTGCTGCTCCATAGTACCCCGTTCCGTGTCTGCTTCCTTCAGTAGGGACTAAGTACCATCTCCCTTACTCGTCTCGGATTGTTTTGATCTCACACTTCCAACCTACTCACTCGCTATCCGTAAACTAAAATATCGGATGCTTTGGAGAATTAGGTGCTCTTGTAAACTTCTGTATTCTACCAACACATCTCCAATTTCAGCGAATGAAAATAACTCGTTAATCATGGTGGCAGCTGTATGAATTCTAAATCTGTTTCGCCATCTACTTTGTGCTCTTGTCACTAAATGCTTTACTCTTTTATTTTTCTGTAGCTAATAGTGAGTTTTCATCATTAAGCTGTAGCCTAGGTTACTTATTCCTTCCATTTCTCTCCAGTACATGTGCCTGCGTAATTAGCTCTCCATTTGGTTAGACTGTCTCTTTTCAACGCATCTCCATCAGCCTTTGCGTGTGGCATAATTGTCCATCATACGCCTCTATGCTAATCTGATTTTCTTTTATCCCTACTTTTTTTCACGGTGGTTATCGCCTTTCACTGAAAGATATATTTCATTTGTACCTCCTCTATATGGAAATCAGTCAGTCCACATGAGTCATTTTCCACGCTTTTTCTTCTATAGTCTAGTCATCAGTCAGGAGAATGTCATGAACACTTTGATTCACTGCTGCTTTGGGGCACAACTTTGTGTTCGTCCAAGTGTCCCTCTGCATCCCCCCGGGCATGCCCGCCGATTGTCGTGGTGCTAAGTGCAAGCAACTGTTGCCCGTAATGCTCCCATCTGTAAAAAAGCCCATTTATCTTGGCAACTGTGTCCAAATGCGTTATTTTAAAATCTGAAACTCTACGAATTAAATTACCACTTTTTCTGGTCTTCTGGTTGAGAATTGCCTCCTACTTGACCATTTTCGGCTCATCTCGAGCTGGAATTAATCTCGTGTGGCAATGTCAAACCCTCAGGCTAAGGCTGGTTATCTAAATGGAGTGGGAAGAATCGCTTCATCCTCGTCTACTGCTGCTCATTCAATGCTAAAGCAGAAGCTGCTCTGCTATCACGTGATCCTTCTCAGCTAAAATAAATGTACTGCTTTGGAAACTCGAAGAGTGGTTGTCTGCAACCTCTCTTACCTCTTTTTAAGTACTCTTCCCTCGTTCGAACAAATAGTTTCTTAAATCGGTCTCCTACAGATTAAAATCACTGTGTTGAATACCTAATATCCTTATATTTATTAACTCTCTTCAGATTACTGTTTTGACTGGTCAGTTCTGCAAGACCCCGAGTTTGTATTCTGCTTTGCTATATCAGCTGAACCTGTACGCACATCTATCTCTTACTACCTTCTAAAGTTGCTTCTATGTTAGCTATTTTTTTCTGTACAGTTTAAATATAGTAAAAAAGACGGATTTTCGTCGAGGCTTTGTTCCCATGGCCTGTTTTGTGTCAACTTGGTTGACATTTTCAGCTCTCTGCGCTAAAGCTGCCTCTTGTCAGGCCACAGCCTGATTACTTTTCCTGCATCAATTAATCATGCTAGTACTAAGGCATTAAATCGTTGATGACAAACCAAGATAGAATTTAGGCAAGGCTTTAGCCCCTACCAAGATGGTCAAAGACACCTATCCAGCTTTAATTAGACTGCCTTTCAAGCTCATCTTTTAGTATTATTTTTAACACGAATGCGTCTTTTCTTCTCTCTTTGCATCTATTTTAATTTCCTATTTTAGCTGTATTTTAAATCTTCTGTTAGTCCACGCCATACAGCCGCTTCACTAGGATATCTGTCTAGGGTCCAACAGTATTATTTTAAACGAGAATGAGGCGTTATTGGTTGGGAAAGGGTTGGTTGCTTCAGTTTGACTCTCATAGTTCCCACTTGAACGACCGTAGTCAGATGGTAGTACTCTCTACATCTGAAATTCACTTTGTACAACCGTACCTGGTTGTGGGGGTTCTCGCGTCTCGGTTTACACCGCTTCTATCCATGGCCTCTCCTCTTCTCTAGTTGTTATACATCCGGAACCTCATTAATTGCCCCATGAGTTTTGTCTAACACTTGAGATTTGTGAATCTAGGTTGGGGCACTTCCTCCTCCTGCCCGCTTGCCAGCTCGTCTGCGTTGACGGCTAAGTGGGTGTCATCGACCCGATAGAGCCGCCAGAATTCAGGTCTCCTCCTACCCATTGGTTGGTTGATTGAAGTTTCTCCCAGGTACCGAGACTGTACCTCAGAATCCATTTGCTCAAAATGGGAACATTGATTACGGTTGGACTGAATCAATTCCAGATTGTGCAGTTGTCCTATATGCAAAAAAGTGGCTGCTCACGTACTTCTACTGTCAATCTTCAAGATCATAGCGCTGTGCATGTGGGGTGTAAATTCTTCCAAGGTGGCTATTCACATGTTGTTGTGGACTGGATCTAATGTTGATTTCGATTAAGAAAAAGTCATCCGTACGGGCAAGTGCCTGTTGCCTCTCCTGACATTTTTCACCTGTTCAGTTGTTTTGGTTGTCAGGCGAAGTTCTTCCCTGCTTGTCTCATCAATGACAGACAGCCCACTTCGATGGGTATCCACTTTGCGAGCAAGTAAATAATTTTGTAGTGCTATAAGGTGGATTAGTACTGTCATCAGGATGTTTCCTGTATTTCAATACTCGCCTACTTCAAATCATGGCGCTGTTTATACAAAACCAGTGTTTACGGTGTCTGACTTTCCCTTGCTTACAAAATCTGCGCGAAAAGCAGCAGTGATCTCAATTACTATGGTGATATGCATTTTACGCTTCATAACAGAAAAAACGAGCCAGTATTTGCTTAGCTAAAGTGCTTCTTCTTTCTAAATAATTAGCTATTTGGCGAGCTTGGGTTATATTGTCCTCTTCAACACCGTTGGCTACCCTTCTTAACTTTTGATCCCCTTTTTCAAAGCGCAATTAAGAACAATGTGATAGTGCAATTAGTAATTCAGCTTAGAAATTTTATTGTAATTTCAATCCACTTTCTTAAAAATACGCTTGGAAAATGTTATTTCAATATATAGACAAAGTCAACAAACGAGACTTAAATCAAACAGATGGTTTTGTCTATTTGGAGTCCAATCAAGTTTTCTGACTTGATCCCTTTTGTGATGATTATCTTTGTAAAAAGTGAAGAGTCAATTATTCGCCTTTAGAATTGACAATCTACTCAAATTATCAACGCGTTGTTCCCAGATTAAAAGCATTAATAATGGGTAAGCATGTTATAACATACCCAATCGCCATAACTGCCTTTGTTCACCTTGAAACAAAAATCTCTCAATTCAAAGCACTCCTGCTAATTCTATTTTTCCTCACTGCTTGCAGCACGCCCTGGAACTTGTGGCAATTTCTTTTTAGCGGCATGAAGTAGAACTTCTAACTGGGGTGGTGGCTAAAGGTCATACAGTGCCAGCCCAAGAAAAATGTAGTTAGTATTTAACCAGATAATTACCGTGTTTCCTGATTCAGCTGCGATCTTGTTGCAAGAACTTAAGATGATATTTTGGCCAACCTGGAGGAAATTGTGGCTTGCTTTGACTTTGCATTCGTCATTCAAACGTTTCTTTTTACTAATTCATCCAGCACATCATTTGCCGGTTTCGGGCTTAGGAAAGTCGTTTATTTTCTTGACACCTTGGATTGGTTGTTTCATTGGAAACTAGCACATTTGCAGCCCTTTGTCTCAAGGGCCAAATCGTTAACCTTAACACCGGAGTGTAATTAATCTTCGATGTGCCTCCTTTCTTCCACTCTTTTTCGTATTGAATTTTGTTTTGAGTTTTTGTGACTACTTCCTCTGCGTAACCAAAATTTAATGCACCTTATTCAGCCGATCGCCTGCAAAACTTGGGAAATAGGGAATAAAAGATTAATCATGCACAAAACAGGGTTTCTTCGCGAATGGAAATAGATAACAATGGGAATGATGGTGCGGCGCTAAATCATTACCGAATGTGTTCGATTTCTTGTATATTCTTGCGATATTTTAACCCACTCACTGCCGTTTTCTTCAAATCTTGAGTTATTCAAGCGCACTGTTGTGGTTCGGTTAGACATTTGAGAAAGTAGGTTTGCCGTTTGTGTGGTGATAGCTATCGTATGCGCAGTACTTTGCGGTTTGCTTACTGATTCTATGATGAAACCTTTTCAGAGGATCAAAAGCCCCAATATAATAAAGTGCTAATAGATGTCAATTATTTGCGTATATAACGTAGGCCGATAACACTGGTGGTGGCGAAGTGCTGGGATGCGAATCCACGAGGTGGCTACTTTACCATCCCGCGACAGGAGCCGGTACGTCCGATCGATCCACGCGCCTGGGTACTGCACACCAATGCCATGACCGCTGGGGTAGCGGGAACCATTAGGGCCGGCGGTGGCGACAGGGGTCTGGGAGACCCGACACGCGGTGCCAACGGGAACGCGGGGTCGGGTTCTTCGACGTCCTCAGGCGAGGATTCCGTCTCTACTATCGGCAATCGGCGTGCAGCCGCCACTGCCGCTGGCCCCGCCTCACAGGGCTTCAGCATCGCCGCTATGCTGGCGCAGCAACAGCAGCGGTTTAAGCAACAGCAACCATCCCAACAGCAGCAGACCCTTCTTCCTGGCTTTCGGCCGCCACCACAGGCTACTTCTTGTATGCTCCCCGGGTTCACTAATCAGGTAAATTTTGCTTGGCAGGATGTTATGTAGGGCTGCTAAATACAGTTTCATTTTCGTTATGTAACATTATGAAGATTTAACTTAAAATGCGACTTGCCTTCGACTAAAATGAATCACCAAATAAGGGTGATTGGTTTTTTTCCTATCCTCCCGAATGCTTTTCCAACTGTGCCCACAACTTTTAGTCCTGCCGGAGAAGCTGATATGGTTTTTCTTGAAGGCTTTTCGAAGGTAAAATGAAACACTGTTTTTACGGGATTTGGATGTTAAATTTGAGCGCCACTGATTACCACTTCTTTATTGGTAGCAAAATAGAGTAATAGAAGCGTTTCAATTGATTTCAAGGATTATTTCTCCTATGCAAAATTGGTGAAATGGGCAAAAAACTTCATGAGAGGCAAAAAGTGCTTTTAGTACTGCGATTGTTGGTCAAAGGTAGAAGTTAATGTAACAAGCCACCGAATCTTGTCGTGAAAATTTCACTTTAAAATACTACAAAGCCATTGTTTCGAAACACTTCTATTACATTTCATTCACTACTTTTAGGTTTGTATCTAATCACTAATACCCCGCTTTTTCGACGAATGTCGGTGATTATCCATTAATATCTGCAGATCTGATTTGTTCCTTCTGTCCCTTTGGCGGCTGTCCAGGGTGCACAGAGCGTGGTAACGCTGTCAAGTTCCCTGCCCGAGACGGATAGATTTGGCCTCCCTCCGGAACCTCTGACCGTGGCGACTGACGTCAAGACAGTCATCCAGGCCATGATGCACCCCGACTCCGGTCTTGACATTCGAGACCGCGTATGGCTGAAAATCACCCTTCCCAACGCCTTTATTGGTGGGTTCTTCAGTTCACTCGTCAGGAGCAAACTTTTGTTGATGCATGGTATGGATTCCTGATGCTTTTCGATCTCCTTCAGGCTCTGATCTCGTTGATTGGCTGTTCCGCAATGTTGAAGGTCTTTCGGACCGACGTGACTGCCGGAAATACGCCGCAAACCTTCTTAAATTCGGCCTCATTCGCCACACAGTTAATAAGTCAACCTTCTCCGAGCAATGCTATTATGTCTTCGGCGATATCACCGGAAGTAAGTCGCATGTGCAACACGTCCTACTCGTTACATTTCAGTAGAAGCAGGCTTAACTGCCACTGTAGGCTTTTCAGCCCTCAGCCTAGAGGAGGTGGACAGTGTGAGCGAGATCGGGGCTCTGGCTGCTGTGCAGCAAAACTGGAGTCACAGCACTGCTAGTACTAGTCTTGCCACTGGCGGAGGTGGCAGTGGTGCGCCAGTTGCCATGGCGACCCAGCCGCAGCCATCACAAGCTGCCCAGCAGCAGCAACAGCAGGTCGCTCCAGTTAGTACAGCCGATCCCTTCGGTGTCGGTCTTCCCTCCTCCGTCTTCCACTCGGTGGGTGGAAAACCCGCCCCCCAGCATCCCAGACAGAATGGATTCAGGCTATCCAATAACGGCCTTGTTGATATACCCTTGCGGCGAAGTGCGTTTCTTACCTCCTCTTACAAACATAAAGTAACTCAGAGGTCCAAACTTAATCAGACTCACCAGCTCACCAAAACATGGATCTACACCAGTGTTCCTTTTTTACAGAGCCTAAAAACGGTTTAACCCGTTTACGATACGAGAATTTGATCCAAGTTAGATTTACACTAACTAGTCTCTTTGTACCTAGGCACTTTCCAAAATGAAATTGGTAACTAGTCTGCGACTTGACGCATTTTAGATTGGACTCATCCTTGGGACTTCACATTTTTGGCTACCAAGAAACTCGTATATTTGAGTAGAAGTGAGTTCATTAGCTGTAAGGTTAAATTCGACGATCAGCATGGGGTGTAGGGGACTAGTTATGAGAATAAACAAACACATGAGAAGAGGGCTTTTGAAGATACCGAAAAGAGATGCAGGATCTCCCATTGTTAGTGTTTCTTACAGGTGTGATATATTTAATAGCTAAGGATACATATAATTAAGAACATAATAAAGGCATACAACATTCTGGATGGATGCTGAATTATGTTAATGCTTCTCTATTAGAGATGTACTTGTGGCGGTGGATAGTTCTCGAATGATACATTCCTGACTAGGTACCTTAACTGCATAAAAGTAACCAGAAAGTAGGAATAAAGATGGGCGGCTTAGTAGTTTGGATGATGCATTGAATTCTTTCTTATTCACAGTGATGTCCTCGGGGAGCAGTAGCAGCAGCAGTTCATGCGAAAGCGCTACAGAAAACACGCTTTCCACAACTGACAAAATTGATCTCAACGGTGGTGGTGGCACCAGCTTGAGTCCTTTCCTTCCCACCGCTACTTCCAGTTTCCGGGGCGCACAAAAACTCGATCCCGTTGGCAGTGTGCAGCAGCAACCCACGCCGCCCACCCGCAAGGCGGGTGGCGTCGACAATAGAAGTACTTCTAGCGGTTCCAGCTCAGAGGATGAAGGTGAGCAAGCGGTAGCCTCGGGGCTGATACCCCCACTGGGGCAGCAGCATCAGGCGCCTCCACCACCGCCCCCCTCCTCGCTACTGCAGACAACGCCTGGCCCAGTGCAGCCGCCTCCGCCGCCTCGAGCCTCGCCCGCCACCTCTTCTCTCTATCTCAACTCCTAGGTGCCGCGCCGTAACACCTCAAAATCTCCACCGTCCTCGCATTTAACACACTCCTCCTCCCCGTCGTGCACGCGCGTATCGAGTGTCTTTATCTCATCCAAGTTACCTTATCTCCTCGTGCTGCCCGCCTTCCATTTCACCATGTCATTTTAATTTTGCCATTTACCACCCCTCCTCTCAAAATGCAGATAATTATTTGTCTCCCTACTTCTCGACTGATTAGGCGGTTATGGGACTCGACCGACTCATCGAGCATCGCTGTGTTGAATGTCTGCGAAGCCAATCTCAACAAATTGGCTCAGAAAGCTTGGTTCACTATAACTGCATATAGACTCCAAAAGTAAAGTACAACAGTAATTGCAATTCAAATTGGCATGCGCCCTTTTGCAGTTACGGAAAAACACGTGACACCCACGGCGTTCTCTAAACCAAATCACGGCCACGAGAGTCTGGTTTCGACCAGAAGCACTTTTAGGTACATTGACACCAGTAAACTATCCACGGCATTGAATGGGGAGCATCGACACCTTCGCGGTCTTTATAGATTAAAGACATCTAGGGACTACAAGGTCAACGTGGATGATTCGCGCAGATCTTACGGTACGCGACCGATCCAGTTCAAGCGCGCCACCACTCAATTCGGCGCTAGCAGCATGCCGCCCAAACGCTCACATTTGAAAAGAGCCGTAGTCGGTATCACGCATCTCGCCCTTTTCTACCAAGATCCAAGTGCAGACAGCGAAAACGCCGACTACACATTCAAAAAACCGTGCCCCCGCCGCACCCAACGATGGGACACGCAACTCGCGGGCTTGCAGGCGTTGGCCGCGGTGACAAGTCGGTAACTGAGACTGTTCACGCAGTTATGGATTACACACGAACTTCTCAAACCGGCAAACCACGTGACAGCCACTAGCTTCACCTATTTACAACCAGATAGCAGGGGATTCCGCCGAGAGATGGAATTTGTGGCGACACTGGGGTGAAGAGACGCCGATAACCGATAAGAAAACCAATGAAACCAGACTCCTCACCCGGAAGTGATAATCGATCCCAATCAAAACCTACACAGCCATTTAAATAAAGTAGTCGGCATGGCAGTTAATGGACGCAGTCCAAGTGCATGGAAAAAGAACTCCAAGTACGCGCCTATCAAAAAAACGCCGAAAAATACAGAGAGCAAAGTGCGAATCATCATGGGGTCAAGGCAACGAACGGTAATGGAGCCGCAGCAGACGAAACGCCGCAACCATTATAGGGGGACCAGAATAACAACACTTCCAGCCCACCCACAGCAAGAGTAAGAGAAACCCACTCCGTCCAAGAGGATGAACGACCTAACAATCGTAAAAAATACACACCACAGTATTTATTCCACTTAACTTAGTAGCCGTATTTCTTGAGAATGGCCTTGTAGGGTTTGATGGCTTCGCGGGCCCTTCCTCGGGCAACCTGGTCGGGAATTGCGTCGAACTTCTTTTTCTTGTACCAAACAGCAGCTCGTGCCTTTCGGCGAGCTTCCATCTTTTTAATCACATTTTCATACTTCCATCCGACCTCAGAAGAAAGCCTGGAGAGAGTACAGAACTAGAAAGAAGGCGTCAAAAGGATACCAACTGAATTACCTTCCTACGCTGTTTCAAGCGGAGAACGCGGAGAGCGGATGGAACAACAACGCGCTTTTTCTTATCATAAGGAGGAGGGATACCCTCAAAACACTTGAGTCTGGATAGGGCTTCCTTTCCTCGGTACAACTTGTGGGGCAACATTCCCCTGACGGTACGCCAAAAAATTTTGGCCGGAGCGCGATAGTGGTAAGGACCATGTGAAGGGTTCGTGTTCATTCGCTTGCGCAGAAACTCATGATACTTTACTTAAAACAGGCGTTATTACAATAGAGTAACCTACGTTTGTTACGATAAAGCGAGCCAGAAATGTTAATCTCCTCACAGCGAACAACAACTATTCTTTGTCCTTGAAGGAGAGTTTTAGCAACAATCGACGCGAGTCTTCCGAGTAGATGACCACGAGCGTCGATTATAATGGCCTACAAAGTGGGAGGAGCTGTGATCAACTCGAAACCTGCATACCTTTCGCTGGAATAGCATCGTGTTGCAAACCAAAATTCCCCATGAGCGGCCAGCGCAGATTAAAACAAGCTGCAGCACAAGTATGATAAAACACTAAGTAAGTAATTCAGCAAAGTCATACATAGGGTTAAAATGGACTATTTTAATCGCAGCTTGTTTTTGTTTAATTTCTCAGGTAAGATCTGAGCTATGGTGATGCAAAACAAGACGGATTCCATAGCTCCAGAAACAGAAGGTAGTTATGTAAATGCTTCGAATTACTTATTTGTGCCTAAGTTTGATTTTTTTGGTGAACAACACAATAAGTAACACCGCTTTTGCCTTCCTTTGACTAAAGACTGGTGCGTGCATTTAAAAATACCTTAGTACACCTCTTCAACAAGAGTGTGGTATTAAAAGCCAAGCAATAATCAGCGATTGGGTCAAGGAATCTAGGCAAGTGCTGAATTGCATTGACATGTCCAACCTGCACTAAAATGGCCTACATTATCACAAACAAAGCCTTGTTACTATTAAACTTAACAAACTTAAGCATTTTGTTTTTCTAATTATCAGTTTAACAAAGCTCAATTTTCGAAATCACACACTCTTTTAATTTTATACATTTTCTGATTTGATTTGCCTTCCTCGTATGCCACATTGTCATTTGTCTTCGCATTCAATTTTCTAGAACTTCTAAAAATTTGACTTCATTTTTTGATATTGCAGCTGAATATTTCATACATTGCGTTATTGCTATGATTGGCTAATTTGTTCTTGGCGTGATCGGGTCAGAGCATACTATCAATTTCCGCAGGTTAATTTTGAGTCCCTCGAAAACTTGTATTTGATACATGCATGTTTATGCATAAGTCGTGTTCGCAGATATTGACAAGAACCAAAAGCTAGTGCTCTATGGGCATTATTTTAATATGGTTCGTTAGTTCACTTTAATTATATCGGTTTTAATCCACCTAATCCTAGAGTGATGGTTTACCTGCGTCGTTGTGTCTTAATCCACCAACACCAACATTGTTATCAACTTTTTACCTGTGTTTGAATAGCATATATGCATATGCTTGTCGTCCTACATAGTCAGCACAGTTGTTTTCCTGTTGAAGCAAATTTGCTGTCTTCTTGTTGAAGGCATGTTTTGGTCTACGGACGCCATGACAGATCCTAAGTACTCAAATTTACTTGGCTTGATCCCGCGCTTGAAGCTTGAATTCCCTTACATCTCTAATAAAGAGGGATTTCTAAGCCGTTTCATTTGAAAATTGCAATTAGCAGTGCCATGATTACTGTCGTTCTAGGTTTCAAAACCACTTCATTATTTCCTATCAACGCTCCAATAGACTTACGGGATTTATCTGATTGTTTGATTGAATTTATGACCCGTCAGCGTGCTTTTGGACGTTGTATTTCTCCCCTCCTGATGTCCACAATCCTATATGGTTGGGGATCGAGCGATGATGGCCAGCTAGGTCCAGTTTCCGGTGTCGAACCTTGCGCGCAGGTCAACCGACCCACTGTCGTCAACTGGCCTCCGATGGGTGTTAGCAAACACCTAGTAAAATTGGCCTGCGGCTACCAGCACACCCTCGCTTTGGATTCGGAAGGTCTCGTGTACAGCTCGGGCTCAAATGAATTTGGTCAACTAGGACACTGTCGTAGGCCTAATGCATTCGATAAAGTGAGTCATTTTCCTTTGAGTCCCAAACGCAATTAAAAACCTTCTTTCGCTACTGCTTTTTATGGCGCTCCGTCTGGTATTAAAGGATACCATTTGGCACAATTTTTCATTTGAATCTTATCACTTTTCTTTTTTTCATATCCATTAATACCTCTTGATATCTAATGTCATACAACTCCATTCCATTCAGTTGGGCTTGATTAAATGTCATCTCTTTGTGACTGCGAAACATTTTCACTCGATTTTTGACTAAAGCTATGTGCTGTTTAATGTGATATAGCACTTAACTTGATGCACACACTCGTAAAATAATTCATGCTTGTCGGTTAACAACCCGTAGAATGCTAAGATTTTATCACCCTCTGTGGAACATTCAGTTTTTATTTTCAGTCTACATTCAAAGGCCAACCGTTGTTTCATGTCATCCATGACTGTTGCGTATGTTACTCCACCTTATGCGCACATCTCTGACTTCTACGCTCTTTTCTGCAAGAGACGCTTAAGCGTGGGTGAAGTGGCGATCATCACAGTCCACTATCCCATCACTCTTTTGGAGTTTAATGAGCCTTTGATCAAACAGGTTCTAGCTTTAGTACCTGGGACCTATTGTCCCATTACACTTTTCACATGATGACCATCTATAACTCATGTAACCTGTTAGAAACGTTAAATGGGAATTGAGCTTTTGAGGAAGTCATTAAAGCACGATGATCATGAGTGGAATGGTATATCACCCCCTCTTTTTTATTTGGAAGGAGTGATAAGTTGTCATATGCCAATCATATCATTTGGTCAGAGGTCAGAATAGTTTTACATGGTATTTGGGTTCATCAGATAACAGTTCAAACTCCCCGGGATGGTATATTCGTTCCATGATGGTATTAGGCTATAGGCGGTATTAATAAGGCAATAATCCATTATTTTACGAAATAACGCTTCTAAAGGCTATTCGTAAACCCAGAGGGTGGTTGAAATTGTGACAACAGCGAAAATTGTGGTATTTAAAAAAAAATAACGTTTATTAAAACACAGCAGTTCATTCTTAATGGTCTGTTAGGTCGAGCATCTTCCACCTTAAGTTCAGTGGATGGTATTTATTGTTTCGACATTTTTTTCGGACTTTTCGTACAAGTGGACCGACAACAGACTAATTCGTAATCGGGTTTCGCTTTAATCAGCATTGATGATCAGTTCGTATGGTTACCTTTGTCACTCACCATTGTTACAAAACCAAAAAATGTTTCTCCTCCCTCCGCCTCTGTCAGGTGTCAGGCATTAAGGAGCAGATCAGAGATATCGCCGCAGGACCCTATCACAGCGCCGCCATAACGACTGCCGGTCGCGTCTACATGTGGGGCTGCAACACAAACCATCAATTGGGTCGGGAGGACTTTGACGACACTGGCGTGCGACCGCTTGATTTCAACTACGGTCCCATCGTCCAGGTGCGTCACACTAAATCACTGCACTTACTTCCTTGTTATCTGCCTCATTGTACTATGTCCAGCTGCTCTTCGTAATGGTGACTCTATTGTACAGGTAGGTTCGATGCCCTGATATTTGAATGTTGCAAATGCGTTACTAGTTGAAACGAATCATAATGTGAAGTTTTGCAATATTCCATCCACTAATGCTTGAATATGCAAAAAAATTTTGTATTTTAAGTTATCATATATTGGGCTGCTGCGTCGCGCTGACCCTGCACAAAGGTCATGTGTTACGCTGATTTTTTACCCTGTATAACACAAATTCCTGAAGTACTTGTGTAAATTTCACTTCAGATGGTGCGCATTTATGTACTTTCGATCAGCGATTCATATGCGGGTGGTATGATGTTGCTGTTGTTTGATGGGCTGTAATGGTGTCAGGCTTGTGATTTCGTCACAAATGCCACTACTATGATTTATGGGATGCCTGACTAGAAGGTCTCCTAATCCTCCTGAAATGCAACTAAAATATCACAATTCTACGGTTTTATATCGACATATTTTCCTTATGTGTGAATCGCATTAAGGAATTGAAGCCCGAATTAAGTCTTCTTGGTAAAACGTAGGATCTAAGACTCTATTTATATGCGGTGCATAGGGACCTCGTTTTGCAATATTTCTGGCTACATGGTTTACAAAGCGGAGCTCTACTAAAACTCAAATGGAAAGCATTACGATGGCATGTGCTGCTCTACAAGCGAGTATGATCGCGATGATTTCGGGTGGTGAGTGGGGTGCTTTCCTTTCACAGATAAGTCTGGGACTAGAGCACACAATAGCACTAACAGAGGCCTCGGAGATATATACCTGGGGCTCGAACAACCAGGGACAGTTGGGTCTGGGTTACTGTTCATCCAGACCAATGGTGACCCCACAGCTGGTCGAGTGTCTCTCAGCCCTGCCCGTGCGTCAGGTAGCGGCTGGAGCCAACCACAACCTCCTCGTCACCCCCAGTGGCTCTGTCTACGCCTGGGGCTCGAACTCACGCGGCCAGTTGGGCCTGGACGAGCCAGAGATCAAGGCGCAAGACTCGCGCAAACACTCTCGCACGGAGGTCAGCGCTAATGAGACAGTAAGCAGACCAGGTGTCGTCAGCGTGCCCACCCCGCGGCTTCTTAAGAGCATGAAACGCCGTGGTGTCACCTTTGTCGCCTGTGGCGAGACACACTCTGCCCTCCTCACCAAAGATGGCGCTGTCTTTACTTTTGGCGATGGAAGGTGATTCCTGCTTCGTTGTTTATTAGCGTATACTTTATTGATTAACTCCATTGGTAATGTCTGATTGTTTTGAATAAGTGTAGTTATAATTTGGTCCATATCCAGTTACATGAGGTCACTACTTTCAT
This sequence comes from Echinococcus granulosus, assembly GCF_000524195.1. Taxonomy (NCBI): domain Eukaryota; kingdom Metazoa; phylum Platyhelminthes; class Cestoda; order Cyclophyllidea; family Taeniidae; genus Echinococcus; species Echinococcus granulosus. Next base: position 1,429,924 of record NW_020170390.1, on the reverse strand, counting down.
GATGACTGATGATTCTGTTAATTTTTTTCAAATAGTCTCCGAAGCTATGTAAAGGGTTGGTCGAACTTCTTTAAGTCATTATTGACAGTAGTAGTTCAGTATCATCATGAGACAATCTTCTCAGCACCAATTTTCGTGCCAAACGGAATCCTCTGCTCTATAGTAAATAGCAAATGCAATCTCGTTCAATAGTTCCAGTTTCTCTTGTCCAAGGTATTTCCAAAGTTGACTGTGCCCCCAGTTTTTGGCTCCTGCACCTTGGCGGTACGACGCCTAGGTTCAATGAGGGTGGATTTTGATCTAATGAAAAGTTACTACATGTATCTGAAGCATCACGAACTGCTTTGATCTGTATTATTATCACCGACTCATAAGTATGGGGCATTTTTTGCCTCGCCTGGGCTTTATGAAACTTTCAACAAGGTGGATCATGGATCTTGCTTAAGTCCTTGGAAAGATTGACGCCATATTTAGTGAAATTTTGGGTTGTCTTTAATGGCGTTGGAAAGTATGCCAACCGGTTTATAGGATATAGTTGATCGTTCTAAGCCCATCGATTAGAGCTGCTTTGATCCCTGTTAATCAATTATTTTTTTAAGGTAGAGTCAGGAGTGGTTCTTGCTTTATTAATCTTTAAATGAAGTTTGTTCCTCCATCGTTGCTTAAAGAGTGCGAAGTGGCATGCTATCTAACCCGACGATCCACTATTGCCTTGGCGTCTTGACTTACCACAAACTCCTTTGACAGCTTTCGTAAACTGGCTCATGGCCACAACTGTTTTGTGACTAGAGCTACTCCCATCCGGTATGAAACCTGTGTAATAATGTATACCATTAGCATGGTATGCTTAATAATAACTATAATCACGTTGATGGTGGGCTCACCACACGCATATCTGCACAGATTTGGTCAGTTGGGCCACGGCTCCTCAGCAGTGACGACGAGTCAACCTCAGCAGGTGTTTGAGTTGATGGGCGACACGTGTACTCAAGTGTGGTGCGGTCGGCGCCATACCCTGGTCCTCGTGACCAACCCCTCAAAATCACCCCCTCAGCCCCGCCTTCTCGTTTTTGGCTGTGGTGTCGATGGCCAACTCGGTCTACTCAACCGCGAGCGCACCTTTGTGCCCATCGTCGTCAAGGGTGAGCTGCACTCTCTCCTTGAAGCTATTTTATTTCACCGTAACTAACCATTTTCCCAACCATGGGTACGTGCTATAATTAGAAGCTGGCAGTGTGGTGCAAATCATAGGTTCCCATCCTTCTCTGTCATCGTCTGAGGTCTAATATTTTGCCTGGCTAGTCGGTTTATTCACAATTATTGCCTATTATTCTCAGGTATATTGCCCTCTGGTAGTTATTTGCATAGTATTGACGAAGTTCCAAACTTCTCTTGGAAGGCCCCTGGCTTTCGCATGAATCCTCCCCCTCTTCCTCTGGCAACTCGGATGATCTCGCGATCATCGGTGTGTACACTGGTGGAAATCACTGCTTTGCAGTCACACATCACTCTGGGGTAAGTGATCTTACCAGAAAGTATTGGAAAGTGCTAAACTAATGGCATAGTCTGCAGTGTCTAACCAGACTTCTAAATTTCCAAACTAGCCCATCTATAGCATTTCCTTCCCAAGCTCCTAAACTATCTTTCAGTTGTTTTTGTGATGTTTTCCATTTATGACTTACAACGAGTTTTGGACTCGGGAATTAATAGACTTTAAAGGTAAGTATAAATGTGGGTATATTTGAAGCCTTCTACCAGATTCCAGTGAAATTTCGACCAACCCGATCAAAAGGATGGCAAATTTCTCAAGCATGTAACTAGAATCCAACAACCCCGTTACATTTTGATCATACAGGTGGAATAAAATTTTCTGCGGATGCGAAGGGATACCTAGACAAATTCGTCTAACTTTTTCAGAAGTCACAAAAACGGCGGTGCTTGTGAGGAGTTGCCTAGAAGGGAGTAGAGTGAATTTTAAAAAGCCTTTAATCTGGTTGTGCTATTCACGATTCCTTCCACCGTCTATCATTAGTAAAAGTGCTACATTGAGTTATATGTGTGGCGAAACGAACCTTACTTCAATAATACAATAATGAAAACTGGCTGAAAAGCCACTTCTTGCTCTTCACTGATCATGCAAACATGTAGCACATGTGCACATTTACAACATCTGTAAAAGTACATGCTTAATTATTTCAGAATAAACGTTGTCATTACTAAGCTAAAATTCCTAACAACCTGGGGCATTGCTAGTTCGTCAATTTCTCCCATTCGCCTGCAGCATTTGGGTGTCTATTTCGGTCTTCGGATGCTTTGCGTGTGTTATAAAATTCCCACGTCGCGCCTCTTGTTTTCGCTTTGTTATATTACTTTACTCTTCACGGTACTATAAGTGCGTTCGAGGCTTAATTTTCTTGCGTTTGAAGCCTGTTTGCACATATCGTGCTCCAATAAATCGGCGACTTTGTTGACCCCAAGAAATAATTTAGCAGATAGTTGACGCTACACTCACTGAAATAAAACAAAACTACGCATGTATTCATTTTTGAAAAAATTCAACAACAGCACAAGCATTTTGCTGAATTGAATCATTTCCCCTAGGGTTTTGTGATAATTGATTTGCATTACTTTGTAAAACGTGTAAAGCCGTTCTAAGCGTGAGTTTAAAGTAAGATTCCATTCGTCCTCTAGGCGCAATTTTTCACATGGAAAAAGTAAAGGCTAGAGGACATTTTGCAGAAAGTACAATTCTTTAATTTCGTGCTTGGAAGTCTGAGTTAAATCGCCACTTCCTTTGGCTCTTTAGGTGACTAATGCTTACAGTTTTCACTTATATAATAACCCAGCAAAAAATTATCAGGGTCTTATAAATGGCAATAATATTTACCCACCTACTTGATTTTCAAGTAGGAGATACTGGATTATTTGCCGTTAGCTTTCTAATACATTGAATGGAATACCAAAAATGTATCTTGTAAAAAGCTTCAGCCTGGTAGCGAGAGAACAAACATAACTAAATGCATGTGGTTTCAATGGACTTTGTATTGTATTGGGACGTATCTAGTCAACCGTCTGGACCAATTAAATTAAAAGGGCTCTATTCTGAAAGGTTGCTTTTGTGAGTTACATGTGACAAAGGAAATAGTTGGACCTGCTTATTGCGTTGCACGTGTACATGCTTAGTGTTTATGTCTTAAAGCATGGATGGGGTCACCATAGCTACTTTTGTCTGGCACGAAAACTTTTACATTCTTTTTACTTGCCTCCTTCCTCCTCCACACAGCTTGCCTGTCCGACCCCGATAGACTTTCGAAAGTGGCGGTCTTGCCTCCTGAGCAACATTGGTACTTTTAGCGAACCCCTGATGAGGCGCTACGTAGAGGGCCTTGCAGAGCACCCTTATCTGATGCGCCGCCGGTCTAGCCGCAAGTTCTCCAGTACGGACGCTACTGCGGCGGACATTAGCGACGCCACCTACAGTCTTGAGGCCTACTCCATGCACACCGCGCTCCGCCGACTTGAGTCTGCTTTCGGCTCCATCGGCTGTCTCGCCTCCAGCCTCCTTGTCGACAAGTAAGCTCCTCTTTCCACTGCTGCAGTAATGGATGATCATTTCATCTATCGGAGTCGCCACATTGATTATTTTGTCTGTAGCCTTTATTGCTCCAATGTTTACACGAAGCCCTGCTAGGTTTACCTCTTAAACCATTTAACCATCGTAATTTATCTACCCTCCTGTTTCAAATCTCTTGTTTGATAATGGGATTTTTTTACTGCTGCAAAAGTCATTGTACTGGATGCTATTCACTTTCACTTCTCTAACTTTTGCGTTTGTTGCACCTCGCTTGATGTCTGAATTATTTGACAAACTCAATGCCTTAATTTCCCTGTCCCCTGGTTAGAAAGTGAGAATTTCTTTTTTTACAAAGGGACTACTTTGGCTGCTTTTCCTTCCATTCTCTTGTTGCCATTTATCTAGTTTTGAGCACTTTTTACACCGGTTGTAAATCTTAGCGAATTGGTTACCTTGTCTCTCATCTCCTGGTCGATCAGTAGGCCTCTTTCTTCGTCACTGAATCACTCACCTGTCATCACTATGAGTCGTTATATTTTGCGAAGAAGCTGTATCGGCTATTATCCACTTTTAGTGTTCGACTATTGGGATCGAGCTGTACTACGTTTGATATCGGTGTTATTTGGTAATCGTGATACATCGTCCATCTTGCATCTGGTCTTCCAGGTGATGTGTTCTGTTTTGTCAGGAAGGTTAAAAGTCTGCTAACCTTATTCCTACATTCGCTTTCATTGTTTGTGTTATTACGTAAACAGGAAAGTGGGCGCCAGGATTTTAATTCCCTTTCGTAGTTTAAGGCTTGGCGTAGAGCAATTAAAGTAGGTGTAGGAACTAAATGAAGCGCCAAGACAGTAGTATTTGATTATTTTGCTTTAATAATCGCAGAGGAATACGGTAAAGCGCACATGGTTTTCAAATAAAATAGTTAACAATAGATCTTGTTAGCCTATAACGTTAGGGGCTTTCCTACATTTTTCACAGCTAAACATCGCCTAAATAGGGCTTTAAATTGGTCCATTTCCCAATGCTTTTTATCTTTATGACAAATGTAATTTCTTGTTTCCGAACGTGTTCCATTATTCTCCTATAAAGCTTGTATACGTCCATTTCATACTCGTCACTGCGATTTATATTCCATTTATCATTTCCAAATCATCTCACCGGTTTTCTTATCTACAAATTTCACCATTTTTTGCTACCGCTTACTATTCTTGCTTGTGATCCAATTGTTCGTCGGCTCAAACCACCTTTCATCTTTTCTTTGCGGTATTCAAAAGGCAAACTGCATGTGGGCATATGGATGCATCTGTGCTATTGTATTGATTCAGTAGCCATCCTGAACGGATATTAAAGTCGCACTATGAGTTAAATTAGGAATCCGGTCTTGAAATGGCAGAGAATGGCACAGTTGACTCATTTTATTTCCGATAGCCCGAATCGAAGCCACTACAACATAGGACGGGCAGACCACGGGATGGACTTGGACGCCGCACACGAATTGCAGGAGGAACTCTTCCTGGCAGCACCACCGAACGCTGCTCGTCGTCTTATTCGACCCCTGGTGGAGGTGATTTCGCGCCCGCGTCGTAACTTTCCCGACCTTGAGTGTCTGCGTGCCTTTGTCTTTCTCGCCGTCTCTCCGCTACTCGAGACGCCGCGGACAGACGCGGTGATAGTGACAGTGGACACCTCCGTTCCCCCACCGCCTGTCACCTTCCAGAACGACGAGCCCTTTAATTGGTATCCCACCGTATTGGCTGGTTATGCTGCAGGCTTCGTTCTGGCCAGCTTCTGTCGCGCTGTTTGTCGGCTGGAAGGTGTGCCGTCCTCCGTGCTAGGTAGGGTGCACTTCCGTTTCGAAATGCACATTTAAGTGGCGATTGATTTGAGATTCGGCTGCCATTTAACCACTTTCCGCAGATTTGATCTTAATCCTGGACTAGTTCTAGTTACAATGGAGTGAAAATTGAACTGTTTTATTTCTTCACAACTGAATTTACCAAACTCTATGGTGGTGTGCTTACTACGTCTTTACCATCTCATAAGATCTCAATCCATGCGTTAATTCACATGGAATTAAACAGCTAAAGACCCAAAACATAATGATAACTTTTTCTGCAGTGGAATGTTGTGGTCGAGTTGTTTTAAAATGCTATATAAAGCATCTAGTTTCGTAGATTGCCTATGAAGGCTGCTCCAGTTGTCAACGCTGTCACGTTGTTTACAGGAGTTCGTAATTGCTGAATATTGGGATTAGTTGCTTTGGCGAACTAATCAAGGACTTGTTTTTCACTCAGGTTTGTACTCAAATCTAGAATTTGATTGTTTGAAGGTCATCCTTACCGCATTTTCTCCCGTTATTCATTTTCCCATAATTATTACTTAATGTTGATGTCACTGATTTCAAGTCTGAAGTCGACGCGTTGTTGCCCTTATTTCCAATGCGTCAACGACATCTTACCTCAAAATAGCAAAAGTGCATCAGTGTGGTATCAAATTTTCATGGGAATGCACTTTCGAAAGTCAAGGACAATTGTACTACTGCCGCGGCGTTCACCCGTAATATTATCCGCATTCTTACGGTTACTTCGGCAAGCATCCTACAAACACGCCTGATGCGATGGATTCAAAATCCACTTATTAAATGCACAGATGCCAATAACTTTTAATTCCCTATTTTTCGCCTCATAGATTCCTGGTTCAAAGGCTTCCAGCCACGGTTTTTCCGTCGCTTAGTCGCTGTGAGTCGTCTACTGATCCCACACTACTTCTCACTCACGCTAAGAATGTCTCATTTGGTGATGGTGTTTTTGTCATTCAGAACCTAAACAATTTTGTTGCCTATCTCTGCTCCTCGAAGCAAGATGCAGGTGAAACCGCGGTGAGTTTTTTTACAGCCCGATAGGCATTTCGGTGACCTACTTAAATGTTTTGAATAGGCACAGTTTAAATTAACCTTCAACTATATGAAAGTGAGCTTATGAATTTCATCGTCTTTTGATCACCTTTAGCCTCAACGTTGTGTTATATAAAACTGGCCCCCTTGTATTAATTTATGTGGCATACGCTATAACAAGGCTGTTAAACTATTTATATGAACTCTTTCTAGTGCTTCAATTTGATAAGTGGCATTCACGCAACCCTTGAGCTCATGAAACGTCTTCGAGAAGTGAGTTTATTCAGTTAGAAAACACTATTCTTCCCCTACTTTTTCTGTCAGAAAGCTTCCTTATTTTAGATAAATGAAAAGAGAGTCCAGCCGATAAGTTACACGTCTTTCTACGTTCCCGAACTGACAGACAGATTTGACGTGAAAAAGTTCGCCAATTGGCTAGTTCAGCGCCACTCTCGTGAAAAGGTACTTCATTGTGCTCTCAATGCTCCCCTGGACATCATCCGCTTTTCTTGCGTTCTCACTATATTCCCTCCTTGCTCTCTTTTCAGGCTATCAACTCCTACTCTGGGCAGTCGCCTCCCCCGGTGAGTCACGCCCCAGGAGAATAACCTTATCCTGCATTTTGTCTTACGCATCACCTCTATTAAAAATGAACTTTTGTTCGCATTAAAGCGGGCCACACCCCAGGGCTTGAGAGGTCTTTCGGTAATTTTTTGCGATCCTAATACCTCCCAATCTTGTCGTTTTCCCTACGCAGCCTTATCTCACAAGTATAACACTAGGTTTAACCTCGACATCTCTTCTGTCCCAAGCCCTTCCCTTCCCCATCCTTCCAGTAGAGCGAACGCGCTGCTCGAGGCACAAGTAGCCGGATTAGTTGACTCGGCTCTGTTGTCTTTTAGCGCAGATTTCGATTCTGGCGTTCGAAGTCAGTGCCCCCCAAGCCACTGCAAAATCAGGTACGCTGGGCATGACCACTCATCAGCTATCCTTCATACAGAAGTCCACGTCTAGTTATTTGCGATCATTTCTCTTCCGAGTTCATAGCATTATCACTCTATTGCCTCCTCTTCACCTGCACATTGTTGTCATCCCCTTGGTTTGATCCCTCGCCTCTTCAGTTGAAGAAGGGCGTTTTACACCTTGGTCCCTCCCTTCTCCCCCTCCAATTCTATTCGACAGGCTGATAGGCTCACCCAGTAGAATAGGTGAAGAGATTTGTTACAGGAAGAGAGGTATTCTCTTGGGGATAGACGCTACTGATGAGGCATTATTGAAAGGGGTGTGTATGGACATCAACCTCGCATATATTCAGAAGGTTATGCGCATGTTGTTTTATGTTCCCTTCTCTTGCCTGCCTCCACAGGACTTCTCCATCTTCGACTACCCCTTTGTCTTCGACGTGGCGTGCAAGGCGAAAATGCTGGAGACGGAGGCTAAGTTGAGTCAAGACTTGGCTATGGAGAAGGCCTCTTCTGTTATCCTCGGCCCCCATCTATCCCGAATCCTCGGCCCCCTTGTACAGAGCTATGTCATCTTTGAGGTCTCTCGCTCCCGTCTCATTTCCGATACTCTCGACCACCTGGCTATGCACTCACCTGCTGATCTAAAACGGCCACTCAAGGTGAGCCTCTGGTCGCCTATTGTAGCCAATCTTTCTTCCCCCACGGTGGATTAAGGCCAATCGTGTAGAACTTTGAAACAGTTGATTTTTAGCTAAATATATTTGCAGTGTTCAGTGACGTTTGGGGGTACTTTAATCATCTTAAAGGAATTGCTTGGACCAGAAGGGATAAAAAGCTCGTTTTCACTCGAGGTTAACGAATGGTAAACCCGTCTCAATAAACCTTAGAAAACGAATGAATTGAGCATGAAAGTGGCAAGTACTTAAGATGGGTTGTTATTAATTCCCTTTTCTGGTTTTGCGATGAGATAGAATGTCGCCTAAAACAGAAGCGGAAGAATCAAGAAAAGGCGCATATCCCAGTCTACGTATGTGTCAAGAAAGATAAAATAGGTCAAAACTCACCTCCCGCCCCCGTGTTTTTTTAACTTCAGGTGCGTTTCACAGGCGAAGAAGCAATTGATGATGGTGGAGTGCTGAAGGTGAGTTCAAATGAAAAATAGCCTTAAAGTTTTCAACAATTTAATGATCTCTGATTGGTCTTGGTTAAATTTTTAGGAGTTCTTTATTTTGATCATGCGTGAGCTCCTGAACCCGGTGTATGGCATGTTCAAGGAGTATCCCGAGTCGCGCATGCTATGGTTTAACGAAAACGTAAGTCTGACCGAAATATGGCCTATCTCGTGTCAATCAGTTTGGGATGGTCGAGTATTTGTTTAGCAACCTGACTCCCATAAAAACTATTGTTTGGCTAATTCCTTTCGAAAAGAGATTTTTTACCTGACAGAGAGAAGATAAACACTGAAATCTACTCATTTAAATATATCGCAGTTCATCTAATGCAAGTAAATCAGTGGTAATGTCGTTGCAATTGAATGGTTTAAAATATATAAGAATTTTTATGTACGATTTGAATAATTTCATGAAATCGCGACTTCAAGGCTTTGGGCGCAAGGATTGCGCACATGGTTAACTCCCGTTTTCTTAGTGCTATACTCGCGATGGAACACATTGATAGGGGATAGCTTGGTGATTTTGAGTCTATTCAGCGTACAAACACCTTCGGTTACCGTACTACAACCAAAAATTAACTACCTACGCACATTAGGTTGGTAACGGGAAACTTAGGAGTGATCATTGCATGAAGACCCATGGATGTTTGAGTGCTCAATTATCCCGAACTTTTGCTGAATCCTTTCTCACAGAACATGGAGTCGCCATCAATGTTCAACATGGTCGGTGCACTATGTGGCCTAGCCATCTACAACTCTATCATCATAGACCTCTGCTTTCCCACGGCATTGTTCAAAAAGCTCCTGGGTGAGGAGCCCACTTTGGAGGACCTTAAGGAATTAGATCCTGTGGTGGCGAAGTCCTTGCAAATGCTACTGGACTACGAAGAGGCCGATTTGGAGGATGCCTTTTGCCTTACATTTGAGGTAAAGCCATTTACTACGACGCTACTACTACGTGGCGCTGTCTGGAAAAATGTTACCTTGATGTGGCCGCTAAATTCTGATTTCTTTTAAGCAGTAACGGATTCTGAAGTTAAGGCTTTGTTTTTATAGAAAGTACAAGTTGCACTTATAGCAAAGTTGTCAAGTTTAACGAAATTTTAAACAGGACCATAAGTGGTCTTTTGACGTACTTTGTAGCCTCTTTTTTTCAAATGATCGTAAGATTCCCCTGCTTCTCTCTTATCCTTCTCGCTGAGAAAGTGGAATCAAACTAGTCTCCCTCTGCGATTTAGCACACTTTGTCTTACTTTGGTGATGTGCCACGTGACCTAAAGATCACAGAACAGAGCCCTTATTCAGCTCCCCAATATCATAGTTTTTAGGCATTAAATAGAAGTAAATAGAGTGTGAATATTTATGTGTCACTAGTCTCCATCGGTTATCAGCACTACCGCAAACTCTCTCAGTACTCCCTTGATGTGCACTAACAGTAAACATAAGTCTCAATGTATGCATTTGAAAGCTGCCTAAAATCATCGTCCCTTCGGGGTTATTGCGTACTTCACGCGAGTCGAAAGCAGCGACCTTAAGTCCCCTCTTTTGCACTGCAGATAGCAGTGGATAACTATGGCGCAATCGAACGCATTCCTCTCATTCCCTCGGGTGGCGAAGTGGTGGTAACTCAGGAAAACAAGCAACAGTATGTGGAGATGTACCTCAATTTCAGGTTCAACAAGAGCTGCCAATCCGTTTTCGAAGCCTTCAAGTCCGGCTTCTTCAATGTCTGCTCGGGCTATGTAATAAAAATGTTCCAACCTAGTGAATTACACGTAAGTTCAACAGGTTTGATGCCATTCTAAATGCCATACCCTCAAGGTAAGCTTTTGCTCTGCAAGCAGTCTCGCTTTCAGTCTTCCACTGTTTGAAAGTTTGCCTTGACACCTGCTAAGTTTGATAAGAATTCCGCGAAAACGTATCACTTACATTTAAACACCTCATTCATACTGTTTGAGGTTAGGAGAGTGGAGTCAGTCTAATCTCAATGATGCCATTTAAGGCTTTAAAACCCAATAGTTGGCGAGACAATAGAAGTATATTCGGGGCTTTTTGGCTCTGTGTGGTCAGGATGCTGGATCATCTGACCGATTCTAGGGATTTTGTATACGACGGCACGCTTGTAATCAAAACCTTGGGGTCATGAACTGTTTCGCCGGTGGAGCCTTAGCTGTCGTAGGCTTAACGCGAAAATATTACACCTTCGCAGCGTTCCTTTCAATGCTACACAGAAGGTGACGTGAGAAAGTGAAATTCTAAATACATGTGCTCATAGCTTAACACAAAAAAGTACTCCCCATCGGTAGGAGGTTATTCGATTTTTTGTGTTCTGCAAGAGTATGGTGGTGGGTTCGGACGACATAGATTGGCAGGATCTGCGAAAAAACACCAACTATCAGGGCGAGTACTGGGATCAGCACCCAGTCATCAAGTGGTTCTGGGAGGTGCTCTTGAACCAATGCAACCTGAAGCAGAAGAAGAATTTCCTGCGGTTCCTCACCGGTTGTGATCGCGTGCCAATCGAAGGCCTTCCTGGAATCAAGGTAAGTTGCCTGACCTCCTCATCTTAGCATAAAGCAGAATCTAATAGCTAGCGGTTCATTTTGGGCTGATCATCCTCCATAGGGGTGGAAAAAGACTCCGTTTCATTAATCTTTTCTCACTTAGTGAAGTCCACTTCACAGCTTCGGCATTACTTTTTTTTCACCCAAAAGTTGTGTTAGTGTATGAAAACCAATGATGTGACATTTGAACCTTATCAACGAATTACATTTAGAAAGGTCCCATGACCTTAGTAAATAAGTAGTTTTTCAAAGGCACGGAATCACTGCTGTTTCTCAAGCTTTTAAAACTTTTACGATTGGAGTTAATCTGATTCATTAATTGCTGTACTCACGAAGAGACGGATGAATCGCATTACAAAGTAGATTTCCTTAATCGAAGTCCAAATGTATCCGTAAATACACACGATGTGTTACTTCTCCCATTTTGTTTTCATCTAGATCACAATCCAGCCAAACAGCAGTGGAGATGACTTTTTGCCCGTAGCTCATACTTGCTACAATATTCTTGACCTGCCCAAGTACAGTAGTATGGAGATTTTGAGGACGAAATTTATGCAAGCCATCGAGAACACAGAGGGCTTTGGACTTGTTTGAAACGAACAAACAAACGAATGCCTACTTACTCATGTGCTTTCCTTCCTCACTCAGTGTCCAACGATTTTTCGAGTGCCAGCCCCTAGACCCTACTTACACGCCTCCCATCGGACGCGTGTCAATTTTATACAGTACGAGTTTTTTGGTAAGTAATAAAGCCTGCGGAAGAAGTACGCTGCTTTGGTAAAGAGATTTGAAGTTTAATAGCAACCCACTTCAAATGCCTCCTAAGGTAGGGTTGCACCAATAGTCTCAAACCAACTATTCTTGAAAGGATCAAATATTTACAGCTTTGTTCAGAGCTAAGCTAGTACTGGAGGTGTGACCCCTGTGTAGGTAGTGGTTTTAGGCTTTGGGATCCAGAATCTCGAAAATCTTATGAAAAAAGGTAGATCAGAACAAGCCACTTGTTCTCAGTGCGATACAGAACAAAGGTCGATTGAAGGGTAGCTTGCATTCTTGAGGCGGCACCATAGCAAAATGTTAAAAAACATCATATCTACTAATCAGCAATAAAGATGTGGTATGGGATGAGTATTTTCCCACAATATTCCTACTTTTAGGGGACGGCTACGTGATGTTTTACTGAATCAATAGAATTCAGACACCACATGCCCAAAAATGGAACGATGGACCCAACTAAATCAGAATCAACAAAAGAGGCAATCAGAATGTTCCTTTAATAGGTAAAAAATTGGTAAAAATGGGTGGTTGTTACTAGACTCGCACATCAGTCTTGGGGGGAGAAACACGGGGGGAGGGTACATTGGCTGGGCACCGGGTTTATGCAGAGTAAGAGCACATAAGCTAGTAATATTACAGTACAAACGTTGCAGAGCTTGTGCTCAAGCAAAAATATAAGGAATGCGAGGAGGACGTATATGTCATGATAAACGTGGGGAGTCAGGTTCCCCGGTTTCAGAATAAACAGAAGTGGAAGCAGAAAGCGCAGGCAATACATTTATGGCAAATGCAGTAGTGTAAAGCTCTGGTGATCTGGATACAATTGAACTTACGTATTAAACGTCTGGTAAGTTTAACCACGTTCGATATGGGGCAAACCCCACATCTTTTGAAATCCGAGACTCCAGGCCTTGAGCTACAAGCCTCCCTTTCATAAATATAAACAAAGATTTGGTGGGTAGCTTGTTTGTGTAGTTATTTATATACCTGCACAATCGAAAATTTATCTATTTCTACAAATGGATATGACTTGCTAAAAACGGAAACGTGTTTATGGGCCTTTTCAACGACTGTTATGTCTTTAACTCAACAATTTCAATAAAACTTTAAAGTCGAGGGAAAAATTTCTGTTGATGTAGAGAACAATAACTGGCTTAAACAATTAATTGGTCATGAGTTTCCTTACACTTATTTTTGGCCATGTATTAGCATCAGTGACCACCCTGACTTCACTTAGTGCCATGGTTACTGATCTAATTAAGTGTTTACCGAGGACTGGTGCTCGTTTTTACACTTATATTAAGAAAATATACCAAGTCGCTATGTCGTTGCAAAATTCCTTGCTTTTGGTGCCTCGAGTCATCTCTTAAAGTTCTAATAGGTCACACCAAATTGGCAGGTAGTTTGGCACCAAGGCAAAGAAGAACTCGGACGTTATGAGTGCGAGCAGAAAACAATGCATGCAAAAACAAACCAGAACTTAAAAGTCCATTTTTTGGGTGGGCGTTTGAAAGAGACATTTTTGACTCAGTGGTAATTTTAGAAGACGATTGTTCTTTCTGGGTGTAATATTAATTGCAATAAAGGCCAAACGCAATTTTATCATCAACGTAGCTACTTTGCAGTGTTACAATGTAATACTTTGTCTCAGATTGCGTTGCCTGAAAAACATTTAAAACATACGCTACCAATCCGACTGAAATAGAGTTGATTTAGAGTCAACTTATTTGAAGTTCTACATGTTAAATTGGAACTTGCTCACTTTCGATATCTTTTTATGCAAACGACTTTCCCACCATCTAATATACTTATAAGATCCACCTAAACCACACTCTTTACCAAAGAGCTTGCTTAAAGTGCGGCATTGTCAGTGTGAAAAAAAAAGGAATGTACTCCAATTCCTCTATTAGCAGAGGTTACACAGAGAGGAAGGGTTTGGAGTGCGTCCTCAGACTAGATGATTCTAACGGACACACTGGGATAGGGCTCAGGTACCAGAAACTCTTCACATGAACACACATTGCATACAGATTTCAAAGGTATGTATTATAGTGGAAAACATCCGGTTTGTGAAGCACGAACTTCCCACTTATGTTGGTAAAGTATAGGAAGTTAGAAAACCACTCCATATTTTTAAGGTTTTAGAGATAACTTTGGCCTATTATTTCACAAATATTAGAAAACAAAATAAGTGACGAATGATACCAGACATACAAATAATGAAGGGAAGATTGCAGTCTCTGTACTTCCTTGAGGACTCCAAAAAACGCAATACTGGGACAGAACATGCATTATGGACGCAGAAGGGATTGGCGCTACTAGCATGGCCTATGGGCCAGTCCACCCGGCGAAAGTACATTTGCGGAGAACCCAAGAGGCTCCATTACCAAAGCAGAGAGTTAAACAAACAACGAATGCGTTACAGTATATTAATGATTACGCCTTTCAAAATTGTGGAACAGAATTTGGAATAGCCCTTTTTAAAACCCAATTTATTTATGGCACCGAAAACCACTTCTCGGCTCTTATTACACCGCTCTAAATATTGTGAACAACCGAACCGCAATTAAAAGTAAAATTACAGAAATTATAAATCGACAACGATATTCTGCATGTCTCGAACTCGATATTTATCGTAAAGAATCTTAAGCCCGAAGTGGATATTTCCAAGAATAAAGGAAATTGGTAAGTGCAACAAAATTAAAAATTTTCAAGATTTAATGCACACATCGGTAGCGTTTAATTGTTTCCTGCTGATAAACGGCAGGAGATTTGCGACTTGTCTTGGTCTTCGTTGAGTTAAATCAGGATATGACAAATCTCTCATTAAATTTGAGCTTGAGAATGTAACATTGACCTCTGTACCAAACTTTTTTAAAAGTAGCGTTGACGAGATTTTATGATTATTTTCTAAATTTTTATATTGGTTCATCTTGAGTAATATCCCTGATCTCACACATTTATAAGCCATTCCACCTATCTGATCAGTTAGTACATCAGTCAGGTGACGTTGGCGCGTGAAATGCAAATTTGTAATTCTAGTCTATGCAATGTTGACGAGTCCTACTTCTCTTTATCACGAAGAGTTTAAGCAAAAGTCAAAAATTCCTTAAAAATACAGTGCAAAACCAACAATTCCCAGCAGGACGCATTTCGACTGAGGATTTTCTCATGGGTTGTAACTTCATGTTAGGTCGCTACTTAATATCATTTTTTGTATATTTATTGCATAAGAGAGTGTTAATTAGATGCGAGACAGTGGAATGAGACACAATGTGGGGCTTAGGGTGCACATCACAGGTACTTTGTACTGAAACACAAGATTCGAAAGTTGCATTGAAAAACTCCGTTGAACGTTCGTGCGTCTGTAGTATAATCACTTTAAAACGTCATTTGTTCTAAATGAATGGATTGATTCATGCTTAAGGCAAAGAAATAATTCATTTAACCCCACGGCTGAAACTGAGGAAATCGAGTCCGATCCGTTTCTGTATCTATAACGTTTTCAATAGTACAGAGATAGCGCAAAGTTGCAAGAAACCATAGTTCGTATATTTTTGATCAAACTATTTAACAAATAGAATTTGCTAAATTGTATTTGAATAAACTATTGGTGTAGGCATATTGAGTGTCATGTACAAGCGATAATTCTCTTTGGCTGAAGTAAAACGAATAGTGAATAAATTCGGTAGGTAAAACAGAAGAGGAAAACGCTCACTGCAGAAATAAAAATGTTCACACAAGGGCACCGCTTAAGGTGTTACTTAAAATTGGCATCTATAGATATTTTAGTCACTATTGTTAGTAACATAACGCTTCCTCCTTTTTTACCTAATACCTTTCGATGTTGAATGTACAGAAAGTTGCATGCATCTGCCTAACGACCAAATGTGGTAACAATGCATTACATCAACACGGTAAAGCGCAGTGCATATCTACAATCAGCATAGGATGCAAAAAACATGTTCGGTGTGAATGAAAGCTAGAAGTTGCTGCCAACTTTATGCAAGGAATTGAACCTTCCAATGACGGCATCTTCACAATACAGTATTTTGAATATAGAGCACAGAAAATGTGAAAGGTGATAAAAGGCGGTTTTTAAGATGCATTTGGATATCAAATTAAATACTCTAGGTAAAATGATAACTTACCTACCAAAATAGTTTTCCCTTCCGGTCTTCTCACAACGTAAGCAAATTTCAGACTTTACCTTGAAATGTGACATGCGTCTAGTCAGCCGTGGCGAAACCAACCACTGACCAGAGTGAATGGATATCAAGCGCGTCTTACTACACCAGACGGAATCTTCACTTTGACAGAAATAAATGCAGAATAAACCATTGTGCCTTGTTTCTAAAGGTTTGACACCCCATGGGAAGTTAGATTACCTTTGGGATATCGGTGAGGTAAAGAAGGCGTGTATACTTTGATAAGGTTATTAAGACATCGTGATGGTAACTAACCCATGCAAACAAACTTAATTACGCTTTTCTTTTTTTTAAATATCCATTCTAAAACTATTTTTTATGGAACTAGTTTCCCTGCATTAATACCACTATTTATTTGCTTCGTAGGGAAATTAACACCGATGGCTGGTGGGAAAAAGGAAACAAAACGGATTTCTCAAATAGAAATGGAAGTGCTTGGATGCGATAACAAGTACCAACTCACAAAGCCTAAATAATTCAGGATAAATATAGCGAGCATTAAAAAGAACCTTCGGCATTACGACGCGAGGAATGCACCACCAGCAGCTGCAGCACCAACCGACGGAAAATGTGAAAATGCTCGTAGATAAAAGCCTTGATTATGCTCCATCCTCTTTGAAGTGAGCAATCACGGTGGTGCGACCAAGCAGTCTATTTGCTAGCCGGACATCGTGTTAGTGAGCACGTCACCGCTTCAGCATAGTCACGAAGACGCACGAAATCGTTGAGGACTTTAAGCTCACACAAGTGGAATGAGCGGATTAGGCAGAGCAGGCTACGTAGATTTTCTGGACTGTAAGTAGATATATTATGGCCAATGCTCTCAATCGTAAACGAAGTTTGTGTGGATATTCAAAAGCTGTTGGTCTTACATAATTTAAACCTCAAAATGGGGTGCGGCGATAATTCAAGTCTCTTTTCGCACCTACATGAAATGTCCTACCATCGTGAAAGTAGGCATTAAGACGCATTACACGCGCGGTCCGAGACGACTGCTCTGCAGTTGTGCGCCCACTTAGGAAATTAATACAGCGAAGTAGATAAAGTGGGGAATTTTTCGGCCTTTGTTTTACTGCAGTACGGTGGTTGATCAACATCAAATTCGGTCTAGCCTTTCGCAATAATCACGGAAGGAAATACAATCACGTTCTCTGATGAAAATTTTAAAGACCATTGCTGTTAAACACGAAAATCACTTTCAGCACAAATGTCATTTGTAGAGGATATCAGTGTTTCTCGAGGTAGTTCCAATTTCCAGGTGGAGAGGGAAGTTATCAGTTTGATGAGCTACGAGTGGGAATTGACAAGGGTTGAGCCAACTGCCAAGTTCCGAGTTGTGATGCTGATAGAGAGTACTGATTTCATAGTATATTTTGACAGTCGTAAACACATTAAACAACAAAGATTGTGTTATGTTTTGTTTTGGCTTATTTTTTCGCGGACTAAAACGCACTGGATTGGGGTAAATTACTATGTGAACGCGCCCATTTCTTAATGGATGGTGACGGTGGGAATTTGGGTTTCAGTGAAGGCAGCTACAAATAGTTGGGAGAATTGCATCATTAAATTAACGTAATTAAATGTTTTTGTATGAAAAATTAAAACGAAAGTGACCATTTCGGAATTGAAGCTAAAATTAATGATTTTTCATTCAGAATTTAACACAACACCGACTTACTGTGACATTTTAAATCAAAGGGACCTGTCAAGAACCCGAGAAGTAGTTAGTGGTAAGAGCTCAAAAACCTCTTAACAATTTCCCAACCTCGGCGCCTGTGTTCACAGAAAAGTGGTAGTACCTTTGGTTGACGTTTTGAGTGTGTCTGGAAATCAACATGTTTAGCTTAATTTTACCAAGTTTACGAACAAGAAGCAGCAAAAGTTGAGGATTTCTATTTCAGATACAAACTGGACACTTCTGCGAAATGTTGTTTGCAATCCCACCCGATAAGGGCTATGCAAAACAAAAAAGTGGTCAGTGTGTTCAAGGCTTTGTAGACTTAGGAAAGTCACATCTTGAATTGGTAGGGGCATCCTTGTTATAGTAGGTTAAGGTAAAGTCTAAAAGACTGAAATCACAAATGTACTGAAGTAAAATTTGACGCTGTTAGAATAGACTATTCTCATGTCCTAGCAGTGAGGTGAGACAAGTTCCCATTATCCATGTCGCCGGGCTTTGTTAAAAATTAGCCGTGGCAACTGTGTCGAGAGAACTACATCGAAATTACCAATGCCTTATTACGGAAAATACGTAAAACAGAATGTAGAGCTATCGCCATAGTGGAAGAAGTAGCGTTGTTAATTACCATGGCTTTTAAGATGTCCTAAAGGGTAGTCGCACAATACCGAACAGAGGCATTCTAGGGGAAACCATTCAGGAAAAATCGTTGAAAGATCAGGCAGACTTTATACGAAAATACCACCACAACCATAGTCATGGACAAAACATTTCGCCAGTTTTTGTGGCACAGGGGATTTGTTATGGTCCCAAGAGGGACGTAATTAAGGAATACGCTAATATAGGCACATTGCGTCTGCGAAGCCAGCCTGACTTGTGAACCGTAGTTGCGCATCAGCAACCAACCCGTGATCCGGCAAGGAGTGTCGTCCAATGAGAGAAGAATTTGTTCTTTTGCTTAAAGAAAACTTTAACCTGGTAGCGTGGCTATTACACCTTGAAAATTATGGCAATGTGGTTGAATGTCATCGCTTGTCACCGCATTATGATTTTGCTTTGCTTTGAAAGTAAAATAGAAAATAATTTATTGCATGCGTAAAATAGAGACTGGCTGTAGTAATGAAAACCACAACAATAACAACTCCTATTAGACATAAAACAACAAAGGATTCGCAGTGGGGAGGTAACTTCATAGAGCGAGCCTTTTGAAATTTTAACAGATCATTGTACATAACAAGATGTAAGGTATCAAAAATGCCCACGCATTCTTTCATAGTGATTCATTTTTTTTTCTGTTCTCTTGAATGAATTCCTCCTTTTTACTTGATTTGTCGCACATCGAAGAACCGTATTAAAGTTGGCAATAAAGAAGGATTTCGGTACTTCTCTCTTCTTTAAACGAGGTTCCGATCTGTAAACAGAAACGACGTACAAAGTAGATACATTACCACTATGGAAGATTGCCCAAAGGCTATGAAATCAAAGATAGACGTGGACAGAATGCATGCGAATTGGTGAGGAGTGGCTAAGTACTATGCTGTGGGGATGCGGCTCGACTGCAATAGACTCTCTGCTTATCCCGACTTGACTCTACAAAATAACCATAGAGTATATTTTTGTTAAGGGATACCTAAGGGCCAAATATCAGTTATGTCTTTTTAAGCCACTCGTAAAATCTTCCGATAGAAAGAAGAAGCCAATTACACTTTGTGATAACAGATGAGGTGTTGTGAACTGTGCATTGGTGGCTGAGATGCACCATCCTCCTGCATCGGGGTCACATCACCTCTTGTCTGTGGTCAGACCATACCCCAGAAGGATTAAAAGGTCGCGAAGCTCTACAGATGATATGAATCTTAAAAGATTATACCAAACAGCTCATGACAAAACTGTTTTCCTTCTGACTGTCAAATATGAAGAGCTTTGAATTCACTATAGTTTAGCAAAGAAGGTAAGAGCACACCTTCTAAATCTAAAATGCCTGGGCTGAAAATTAAATAAAGTCCATCCACAACCCGTTCCAAGTCCACGTCTGGGTGGGTAAGGGAAACTTTCCATCAATTTAATTCTAAAATCTACGTGTAAAATTTAAAATTAATGTTACCCGACTCGAACTTTAGTAACGGGAGCGCGGTAAGCAAAGAATGCCAAATTTTTGCATACCAAATGTTACCAGGCCTAGCACTAACAAAAATTCCAATTTAGGCTGCCACTCTCAAGTGAAAAGTGATACGAACCATGCAAAAAACGGTTTTCTTAAATGAAAAAGCTGTATCTGCAGACCACATTGACATGAAACAGCCGGGAACTACATTTCAAAAGTTTCAAAATATTTAAAAAGGCGAAAAGCTTATAATGTTCAATGTCTTCCAAATAACAAAAACTTAAAAGAATAGAAAAATTAGGTATATTTTTCGTCCATCTTAATAAATTCTCAAAATTAACACAGTATGGTACTTGTTAGTGCAACTGTTTAAGCTAAAATCGGATTGACACTTGGGTTAGACGCTGCACAAGTCATATCAACGGTTGGAGATGACATAAAGAAGGACTTTAAATTGAGACAAACAGGAAACACCGATCTACGTAGAGGTTAAAAAGAAGAAAAAACTGCTCTCGGCTATGCTATATGAGGCATATTTGCGTGACAGCGTGGCAGCAAAGGGAGTAAACCACATCTTCACTTTGCAGAAAGGCGGAACTCTAGACTGACCAACTTCCATCTTACCATTACTACAGCCAAATTCCGATGTCTGAAGCAATCCTAGTCTGGCTCTTATGTAGTGTTAATTCACCTGCCCAATGTCGAAGCAAACCGTTTTCATAATCAAATCGGTACACTTCAATTGTGAGAGAATCGTCTTAATGTGTCAAGCTTCTCAAAGTATGAAACAGGGAGAGCCTAATTACTCCTTCAGCCTGCCACGGTTAGTTGGACAGAGACACTTTAAAGCTTCCGGATCATAAAGTGGGAAGAAAGTAGACATTTGCATCTGGTCGTAGTAGCGTACAGAATTTTTTTGGCTGAATGAATGAGTGTCAGGGCTCCTAGTTTGATAGTGTGGTTTACAGTTGTCAGCAAAGGTTAAATGAAATTGCACCATGGAGCAAGATGTATGCCAAAGACAATAAATGCTCGTCGGATTAAATATCACAGTCACATTTTTTTCCGGAATCAACATATTATACAAAAATTTGAGGTGTAAATTCGAGATTTATGAAGATATGATAGTACTTGTAACGCTCTTGACTTATTTCAATATGCAAGGATTTCAAAAGTTTAATTAGTCAAATGATACTAACTTTCTTAAGGTGCAGAATCCATCATGATTGCCGGCTATGCACGGGGATGATGGCAGTACATGGAAGAGTTTTGAGTTCATTTGTTTGAAACAAATCATAGGTCATTCGTTGTCGTGCAGATGGGTAGTAAAATGGTACCTAATGGGAATAGAAGGGAAGTGCTCCCTCCAAATGCATTGACGAACATTCAAGTCTATTACATGAGCAAACTTCATGCCTACGGTGGTGAGATTAATGATATAAATGATATAGATTCACCTCACTGACTTCTTGAAATAAGCAGTTCAAACAGATTTTGGGGGAAAGTCGTCAGTTGCAGTAATTTTGTCTCAACAAATCTTAATGTTATTATACGCCCGACTACTGATAAGCTATTTCACATAGAACGTTTCATCGAAGAGGAATGAGCAGCGATGTATTTTGCATGTATCTTTCATGACTACTTTCTGAGTTTGATTGCCCATCACTATTCGTCTGTGGGTTTTACCCATAGGACTGTTGTCTCTATTGTAGTGCTCTGAGGCAGTCCTGAAGATGAGAAAGACAATTCTGGAGCAGAATGTGCATTTTTGATGTATAGAAGAGTTGTGGGCCACTGACATGGCTCGGAGGCCACGCCGCCTAACAAAAGTGTAAAGACGAATCCTCAAGAGCCCGCGAAGAGGAAACGTAGGGTTAAACGAATAATTAAAATATTACGTAGCCTCACATTTTTTGAGCATCGTCCTGGGTCAGCGATCACAGAGCCGTCGGTGCTGTAAAAAATTACCCACGAACCAGCAACACCATAGAATTTGGGTGCAACTGAGAAGTTTTCGACCTTGATATCACTGATCCCTCTTGACAAATACACTGGGTCTGGAGTTTTGTCCTGTTTTGAAAATGAGATGGGAAAGAAGGAATGTGCAAGCCATCTCGTGTGCCCGCCACTGGTTGGAAAAACAATGGTGTAGAAACAGATTTATTTACTAAAGGGTGGAGTTTGAAAGGGACCTGTGGCAATTTCTCCTTGCCACTATGCTTTTTATTCGACGCTGCCCAAGCACATCTG
>NW_020170390.1:1396112-1407637 GCF_000524195.1 Echinococcus granulosus | reverse complement strand
CGCTCTATTTGTTAATAACGTTTCTGTAGAAAACAGGACTGAGGTTGATGCCGAAAGTAGATGTCACGGATTCTCTCATCCGTAGCATATGCCTTTCTTCCGTCATATTTATATTTAGCATTCAGAAATGGAAATTCGGACAGTTGTCCCTATGATCGGATTTGCTTGCTGCTTCATCAGTGCGGGAATCCAAGTCTTTTCTGAAGGTGAAAAAGCCATAAGTCTAGGGCAGAATATGTAATGACGACGTATAGAAGGGGCGGAAGGCTACTGACACGGTCGGAAGGTCAGACCGCCTGGCGAAAGCATAAAAGTGGTATAAAGTGTCAACAAAACCAAAACAAAAAGTTAACTAAATAATTAAATTTTCAAACCATTGTTTCGGAAGGCATGGGCTCTCAAACCCATCCATGCGCAGTACAGTCGGAGGTAATAACTTACTTTTGTACCAGTTTAGCACGCTTATAATGTTGAGAACGAGATCTAAATACGTTTGACATTTGCCTACCGACAACAATCTTTGATTTCACTTGTCATTTTCACAAATAAAAAGGTCTGTCCTAGTGTTCCTGATATAAGAGGCGGAAAAGGAAATAAACAGTTAGAAATGAAACAACTTGAAATGACTTTTTATGTCCAAAACATGCACGTATACTCCCTTAATCATTCCTACTTGTGTATGCGTTTATATGAGTTGACAATGGAAGGGTCATCTCTTAATCATTGGTTGCAGCTGTTGGCGTTTCTTGGAATTACTTGTGGCGCAAATTGTCAGCCTTTAGAAAGGGATTTGATGAAGTCGGCCACTTCATTATAATTATTTCCAAAACATCGCATCATTTCATCTCGTTTGTGCAGCTGTGACAAATGCCCAGTCAGGAGTCAAAATGGGCAGGACAGTGCTGTCATCCATGTAATAACTGCCAACGAGTTCCCGCTCCATTAAAAAGAAAATTTTAGCTGATTTTCAAATTAGCGTCACATACAGAGCAGCATTTGACAAACTATTTACTCAGAAGTTATCCTCTACTGAATCCACTAATAAAACATCTCATCAAGAGTACTTGAATGTTTACCGGTGTAGCATAGAATCGTGTTGACCGATAGAATGTGGGTATTGGTCGAGACAGCAGCCCCGCTTTTAAAAAGAAAACGTTTTTTAAAGGGTATGCACCAATGACTAACCCTATAATAGGCTAATACACTGTGAACTTTTGACTAAGACCAGGCGCTCATTTACACCCGAAAACAATATCCGGCTAGGCGACTGATTCTTTATAACTCACTCATCCACCAATACCAGAATATCTAAAGCGCCTAAACATTTTAAAAGACTACAAGTACACCATGCTACAGGATACAGGCATGTAGCTTTGACAAAGTGCCTGATCTTTCTGCTTTACCGGATAGCTAAATCTCACCTAATCCTACTCGTGAATGCATATTTGTGTTTGATGCTCCCAGAATAGTTCACTTTGAAAGCTAAGTTTTGGGTAATCCAGAGTATCAAGTAGTCATTTTAATGCTTATCAATCAGTCTGACGGGTCGTCTAAAAAGATGGCATAAATAAATTATCTTGCAGGCCCTGAAGTTAACCTTCTGCAGTCCTCGCGATAAGGCTACGTGCCTTCAACAGACGCTTCAAACCGGATTGTTAAAACCCAGAATCCCAACTAGTCGAAACAACTGACTGGTATGCTTATAGGAGCGCCCATACACCCACAGACATGGTTTGGAACCTCAGTCGACCTAAATCACGAACTTGAACAAGCAAAATGTAGCTGAATTACTTGTATATTATCAAGAAATATCAAGGTATTCATCTCTCCATCGGTCCAAAATTGCAATAAGTGTACCTAGTGAACAGGTGTGAACGTTTGATGCTGTGTAAATATAATGGACACTTCTGCTCCAGAAAAAAATAATGCTAATCAATTGTGACATTGTTACAGTTTTTAGGATGTACCCCACCAGTGGGTATAACTTGAGCCAAAGCTCTTGCATAATAAAGCACCAATGGAGGGGAAATTTCACGCCTTGCGGTTAGCTCGGTGAACAGAACAGGACCTGAACCAGGCCACAAACTGAACGACCACTCAGGGATAATTCGAGATGACGCACAGTAAAGTGGAAAGCCTTTAATTTAAGGAGAATTTAAGCTTTGTTGTTCAAAACTTCAAATAAATACCACTCAAAGCAACACGAGCTTCATCAACTATGCTTCAAAGTTGCAATATAAAAGTTAATTGTTTCTTTGTTTAAAAGGAAGCATTTCCCTTAAGCAATTGCAACAATACTTAAATCCACCCTGGTTTCACTTGACCTTTTATGTGCGTGTACTAACAGACCTGATGAGAATACTGAAGGTTGTACTTACTTCAACCAAAATCTTGAGGCCAATCCTGCCGCAACCCTATCTTTAACTCTCTTGCAAATGTCGCGCAGAGACAATTTTCTGTTAAAACACGAACCCTTAGGTATTCCAAACTGTGAGGAGATTCAGTCAGTGCGCAAAGTACAACCTGCGTTCTCATTAGGTCTCGATCGTAAATCAGGAATAGTGCATTACCCATATTGCTTATCTCGTACGAACTGATAGTCTTTTGGCTATTAGAGGGATAATGTAGCTCCTACTGAGAGATTCAAAAACAACGGTTGAGTAAAAATAGGGTATTCGTCGAACTGATAAAATCGGAGTAATAAAAGAGGAAGCAAACTGCACAAAAATGTTGAGTGTTTCCTATAGTCAATGGCGTGACATGCAAAATGCAATTTCCATGTCATTTAGAATACAAATTCAACAGAGAATTGAGGAACTTAGAGGGATTTGCTTGCCTTTTAGCAAACCTGTGACAACTACGATGCCATAAGCTGTAAATGTGTTTGAAACTCTTGTGGGATGCTGCCCTGATTCCTCAATTAGCATTTCCAACGAAAACCTGCAGCGCGTGGTAAAAAGATTTTATGGAAGTGACTTGAAAGCATACCCCGAAAAAGGGAAAATATATCGTTATTGGCGCTTTGTAGTAGGCTAGGACTACCTTTAATAGGATGAATTCCATTTTCAGAACCCAATCAAAGCGTGAGGTCTGATGAGCTACTCGAGAAGTTTTGAGCGATTTAAAAAATGCCTAATTGCAATTTTTGCATTCATAAAATTCAAAAGAAGGGAAGTAATCTCTCACCTGCTACCAAATGAAGGATTAATAGCCAACTATATTTCCCAGTGCACAAGTGACAAGGTCAAAACTCAAGATTCATCACACGAATTTCGTCACAGCAGTAGATGAGTCTTCGACATCCATTATGTTATACTGGAACGTTATTACCACTGTGCCAATTCATCAAGGAAATTGTAATAAAAATAACCGACCAATCAGGAGACAGGGGAGGAGAAAATCAAGCCTCTGTACTTTAGTACTTCCAAAATTAATTTTAACTATTTCAAAGTACGCAAAAAGCATGGCGTTTTGCCAGGGAGTAATTGAGCATACAACAGAGAAGATTGATGGCATAGCCGCATACATTATAAGGAGAACTTAGTGGTGCTTTGTTTGCGATGATCTATGGCATGCTTTAACGCACAGCATAACCCATCAAACATGCCAAGCATCAGTTCAATTTACGAAGACGTTTCTCCCACTCTTCTCCTCTCTGTGTGATAAAACATTCACTGTGGGAGAGGGAGAGAGAGTTAGCATTCAAGAGGACATTTTTAAGGAAAAAGTCACCTTGCAATTTTGTGTGGTTCACACGAAAATATGGCTGAGATTGTTGATTTGCAAATTCATCACATTCTACTTGAGTTATGCCAAAGAAATTTCCACTTGCAGTAAGTTAAAACCGTCTTTTAGTCAATTAAAATTGCGATTACTAGCCTGTGTTGACAAATGAACACTCACAGGTAATCGGAAGTTAAGCTTGTTTGCACTGAAAAGGGGAGGCGAAGGAAATGAAAACTGCCCTAAACTCACCAAATTCCCTCACACTTAAATCATTCACAGTGTCATAAAATATTACAGCATTCAATGACATCCAAAGCACTCTCAATTACAAGGAGCTCAGAGTAACTGAAAAAGTGATCAAGTCTTAAGGAAGCAATGGTTTCATCAATTAATGAACTTTGGTAGGGATTGGTAAATCTAGCTACTACTTTAAAAGTATCAGCTTTAAGGGTCGAATGAAGTATTAATTGCTCCTGTTAAAGCGCCATAAAAATATAATCATTCCCGTTCTCCTGGTGACACGAAAATCTTAAGACTCTCCATTTTTCTTGTTCCATGGCAGAAGTGACAAGCATTAAATAATATTCGGAGAAAAGCATCCCAATCCGACTATAGGGTAATAAGAATAAAAATTTCATGTCACTTCATCATAAACCGGAAACCATACATCAAGTTAGGGACAGTGAAGTAGCTGAGTACCAAGACATGTTGAAGCTTGAGAAAAAAAATTTGAAAAAATATCACGCACTTTTCATTAATGAAAGTTACTGTGTCAAGGGAAATGCGCTTCCGTAGCAGAGCCTCGACATAAAGCCCGTCATGCTAGCTGAAATTGCGGCCATTTGTGGAGTTTTTATTGCCATGACATTACAAAGAAGTACCAAAAAACTAATTAATTAGAAGGCAGCGAAATAAGGACGTTGTTAATGGACGCCGAATTCAATTCCTCAAACTGTCTTAGTGATGAATGATTTGGGAACGAGCCGTCTAGTGGTAAATTTAAAAAATGAGCGAAAGGTGTTTTACCCCTTTTCTCCATTCCAAAGTGGTTAAGGCGTTTAAGTGGCCACCTAGAGGCATTCAGTCATGCAACGCACACCTTATTAGGGAATTTGCAAAATCGGTTATGCAAGAAACTATTTTCAGCTTTTATTGTTGCAGGTCCCTTTGTTGCTGCTTCTTTAATCGCCCGCCTCAAAGACCCTTGAATGGAAACAATTTATAGGTGCACTGCATTAGTTGGAGAGCAGAACCATTCAATGCTGTGCCCGATATTACGTGGCCTGCACAAAACCGCAGTGCTTCAATCAGCAATAGAATGCGTTACAGTTCCCTTTTATAGCACTCGTTAATTTATTATGTATCAGTTGGATTGTGAAAAACTAAACATTAGTGAACAGTGGTGTCGGCTAACTTTTATGATCAAAATCCTAGTCTATATGAACTTTGTAGTACAAAACCCCCAACATTTAGGGCGAATTTAACATTCACTAACAAAGAAAGTGAAATTTGCAATTAGCATTTCCACGGGTACGGAATAAAGTAAGGAGTTAATGGAAAGTAAGTTGTCAACAAGCGGGCAGGCCTATAAGTCCGAAAAAACAAAGCAACCGGGGCGTCAGCTGGCGTCGTAATAGGATAACAGAGGAGTCGGCGATAGAAAGCTTTACCGGTGGGCAAATAATGCCTGGCTGCAGGAAACAAACAAACAAACTGTTTCACTCCCCTCAGTCCTCCAGCCTAGCTGCTTACCTTAAATAATAAGAATCCCAAAAACCAAACCCTTAATACTTATTTTAATTTCTCACACACTATGAAGAACAAATTTTAAGTTCATTTAAGCATTAAATGTTTCTTTTAGGCAAATTAAAGAGGTACCGGAATCTCAAATACGTGTTTTTAAACCTGCGAGATCATGTTCTGTGCGGTTCGGTGAAAAAGAGAGTGGAATTAACCGTGGCGATTAGGTCATTGAAATGAAGAAAAACTCTAATTGTGAATTTTAGCAAAAAATTCAAGTAAGTTGCTCGTGACATCGGCATCTGGTGTCAAATTGTATAGGGAACACCGGATGGTTTGTGTCCGACCGAGAAACTGAGCTCAAGCCACGGTGACAAGACTAATTGTATTTAGCCCGCAAAATGTGGTGAGGATTTACGAGTGCGCCAGACCAAGTCACTGCTCAAACAGCCATAAACAATTTTTGTTCATGGAAATTGCTTTTTCCAAGTTGTAGCAATCGCAAGGGCTCAGTGCCCACAAAAAAACATTACGTGGGTTACACCGTCTACCACCACTGCCACGTGAATAGAGCTACATTTTAAGCGTCCCTGGCCCGCCCTTAAAAAGTGGTGATGTATTTTAAACAGTCCATATTACTTCCAATATGTAACACCACAAAAATGCAGCAATTTTTTGGAAGTCTATGAGGCAATTTTGCGTAAAAAATCAGCCATTAGTTTTAAAGTCGGTGGCAAATATTCACCATCCTTTTAAGGCCAATACAAATTGTAGTTTTCATGCCTCCTAAATAAAAGTGCAAACACCATTTTCGTGTGTGGTGCAAATCATGTCAAAATTAACATTAGATTTGGCTAAAATTATGCGTTATTATAGGTTATTTCCCGAATTACGGGAGGAAAATCCTTCAGCTGGCTGAGGGGTTATGAAAGAGCACGAGAGAATTGCGTCCAACATGATTTATGCTGAACAAATCCTTTTTTTGTTTATTTCGTATGAAAGTTTATTCATTTAGTGTAATAAATTAGGAGTAAAAGCACACACAGATTTTCATGTCAGTCTACTCAAGGATATCTACACTGATTGAAAAAAGACGTGACTTGCTGATAAACGTCTTCCTAAGTGGCCAACCACAACAAGACGTCACAGTAGGGAAACGCAAATGCGTGGAGCCTGTTATTTTGAAGTAAGAGCATATTGAAAGTAAAAAGTTACGCAATCAGACGTTTCACGCTTCAGTGGAGGCCAAATTCACCACCTTTTTTCTCAACATACATTAGGCTGAGTGTTGTAAGCATACATTAGTTGTTGAGCTTAGTTTAACCCACAAGAAAGATAAATTTACCGTTTTAAAACACCCTTTTTTTCTCTATTCATCTTCCGGGAGAAGTGTGAAGACATTTCCGTTGGTTTTCAAATGAGACCAATTCGCCTGTAAAGCCAGGTTCAACAACACGCGATTCTAATTCCAAAAGGAGAACGATAGGGCGTAGAAGGTTCGCCCTACTGAAAGTGCTTTTCCCCGTCCCAACACCATTCACATGCCTGCCAGCAGTGTCCAGAAACACTGCCAGATTTTGTGTGAATGGTAAAAACAGCTTCTTGTTCACATGAGGAGAGAAGTAGAGAGGAGATTTATCTCACCCTCACGAACTTCTTGGGCAAAAATCTACTTTTGTTTCTATTGCGTCAACTACAAATCAACCCTTCTATCTCATCACCTACTTCACTCGTGCTTCCTTAGCCCACAGACAAGGTGCGCTTTCTCAAATTGATACCCCTTCCAAGTTCTCGAGTACATTTGAATGGCTGGAAATGGGGATCTGTTACTAACTCACAGACGGGAAATTATATTTAACGTAGTGACTAATAAAATTACAGGTCAAAAAATTCAGTGCCGCATTACGAATAGCCAAAAGTATGCATAACTTTATTATTACAAAATAATTTTTACGTCTCAAATATTTTTCACATCACAAATAGGTACTGTCGTGATACGCTAGAAATTTTGACCAGAATCTTACTTATAACTTCGTAAATTATAATATTCAGTATAGATTAACTAAAATGGCCGGAAAGTTAACCGAAAGAGCGTTGAATGACAGCTAACAAAAGGGGATTGAAAGGCGGCGACCTGGAGATCCTTCACCATTATAGCGTGGACGCCTTCAGTAGTGACGCCATAATTTTGCCTTAGCAGGCCTTAACCCTTCCGCATTATATACAAATGAAGGTCTCGTTAGAGCGCAACCGGATACTACCATGACTTCTCGCCCTCCCTTTCTCGCACAGAGAATGAATTTTGGACTCAGCCCACCAGCCAATCAGGAGGGTCGAGAGGCTCAACTGGCTACCTCTAAACGTCGTTGTCGTTGTGGCTACTAATTGCCTCAACATCTGGTCTCCGCACTTCCGTGTCTGGATTTAATTTCCAATCCTTCCTCCTTTTGCAAGCCTTCTACGATATCGGTAGGCTCTTACCTTACTCTCATCTCCTCTCGATGCCATGCACACTAAATCGCGTAGCTGCATAAATTATCTTCCCACGTGGAAATGTCACGAAATTATTAGACGAGATGACTTATTTATTTTTAATTGTATAACCCAGGTAAATCAGTTGTTAGTAGTTTCATTTATTTTGTCAGTTTTTGAATCGCTTTGAGCTAACAAATTACGATTATCTCTGCATTAACACTCAAATTCGCACACAAAGAAAAGAAAGCTCATTCTGATACTGAGGTTGAGTGATCAGACAGGATGATCTTAAAATTCCGTTTTATCATTAAGAAATTATCAATAAGGTAGCTTCATCACCATCTCGGTAGAAAGCTATTAAGGCGGCGGCACTCTAAACTATCAACTGTGGTGGACGTAAAGTTGAATAAATGAGGTTGGACGGAACCACATTATGTATCTGGTAGGTCATTTCTCAGTGGATAATCAGCATCGTATAGCGTAACGCCTTAAATATTGTAAACAAAATTTTTATTTATAACAGAAAATCAGATAAAGAATGAGGCGTGATTGCATCTTGATGTGTTTAAAACGGACTGTAGGGCAGTGTCAGTTGTGAATTTATCCAGTAGCAAATTGAAACCGTAGCGACAATAATAATGAGAGCTGTTTGGTTTGC
Organism: Echinococcus granulosus; assembly: GCF_000524195.1. Classification (NCBI taxonomy): domain Eukaryota; kingdom Metazoa; phylum Platyhelminthes; class Cestoda; order Cyclophyllidea; family Taeniidae; genus Echinococcus; species Echinococcus granulosus. The sequence continues at coordinate 1,399,038 of NW_020170390.1, read as the reverse complement.
CACCGAGTAACGGCAAGAAAATAATCAAACCATTTATTAGAAGGTGAATGATTGTTCGCCACTTCGAAGACACGATGAAGCGGTAACACTACCTAATTCAGTAGTTACTTGCTAGGCTCTGTGGATTTGAACATTCTAAGCACAATATTGGGCGTCTTTGCTATTTTTCTCGTAATTTGTGAATTCTTTGTTTGGGCAGATATTTTGACTTATGGGAAAAACTTAAAAGCATTAACTAAAAACCGTTAACATAAACACCCCAAACAGTGAGCAAATACTAACAAGTACAAAAATTCCATTTGTTAGTGCCTTTCTCACGTAGTTATCATTTGTTTAGTCGGCTAAAATTGTTTTCATTCACAACAGCGTGAGAACATTGTCTACCACAGTACTGCATCTACCGGCAGCATAAATATTGTTGGTTCTATTGAGCATTGAATACAAGACGTTTAGACCTGAGTAACTGGGACGGGTGAAGAGACGCGAAATTGTTTTTTTTTTTGAAGAGAAATCTTGATAATAAATATACGCATAGGCCGTAAGAGCGGGTTGTCTGGAGGGACAATAAGCGTATTCGGATGGCTGTTTGCTCCAATTATTGTGATATTGTTCAAAACTCGTATCGCTGCACTTGCTCCTTCTCCCTAAATAGGTTAAATAACGCCAAGTGAATTTTAGCAATTGATGTAGCATTAAGAAGGTATTAAAATCTAAGTGTTAGTGGTGCAATCCACCTTGTGTGTTCAAGCGTTCACGCCCTACTCAAATGACGGTTAATGTTGCGTCTCAAAAACTCAAAAATTTAGAAGATATGGCTAATTAGGGTAAGATTAGTCATTTATTAAAAGGGTAGAGATGGTAGAAATTGATGCCAGAGCACTAGAATGAAGTGACACGGATTAGAAAAAAGCACGGAAACGTTAAGAGACTTATTCATTTTTTTCACCCATAATGAGGCTGATATCAGGCAGGGAGCAAACTTAGTTTTACAAGACCTATACTCAGTCCCTACTGACGAAAAGTTGAAAAGTGGCATTGAAGATGGGTGGAAATGCGCGAGCACGTGCGACGTGTCAGTGCTAATTCCTATGATGAATGCGTTTTTCTGACAAAAAGGCTCATTTGTATCAGAACAACGACTTTACTTGCTTTAGCTATACCACTAAATTCAGATGAGTGAATCAATGCAGAACGGCTAGTTTGAAAGAATCCTAACTCAGCGCTCACGTAACACTTCTTATAACCATTGAGTTGCGTACTGTGATATTGGGACCAAAATGGGGTATCTCAGTATTTCCATCTTATTAACGCTGATCTAAAGCGCTACAAGCACTTGCTAAAAAACTGGAAGCCCCTAAAATTACCCCAACATGAATTCATATAATAAAGGGATGGGTTCTAGTTTTTAATAGGGAAATGTATGTGATAAAAGTTCGTGACTTATGGTAAACTTAGACCGATTTCACAGCTGTGGTTGCATTTATAGTTGGAACGTAATGCTTTCTGATATTCCCCTCGTTGCTTGCATAACTATTTAAGTAAATCACGGTAGGACACCAAATGAAAGCCCTTTAGTGAAGTGAATGGGCTCTTGAGGAGATCATAACGTGACATGATGATGGGTGATTCAAGGCCCCATGTTTATTGCTTTACAAAAACACCTCATCGAATGACATTTCATTCACATCGGCCTAATATAACGCAAAGAAATTCACTGTATTCGACTTTACATACTACACTGAGCAAGTTTCAACAAAAAATAGACGCCGAAAATTTTGATAGTCGTGGGGGATTTAGTGATTACGGCATTCAGCCACGCAAATACCTTCCTGAGCCGGAGTCTCGATGACTGCATGTCCTAGCGACAAGCAGCTGGTAATGCCCACAACTTGGTTGAACTATTTTATGTCCGACTAGAAATGTGACACAATTTTTCCATAAATTAAATATTCAATTACATCTGCCCACACAAAACTATATACTTTTTGCATCGGCACAGGTTAGACACTTGAAAGAAGGGAGCAAGGCATGGTAGGGAAAGGTCAGCGAGTGCCTTTTAAAGTAAGTAGAGAAAATCACGCAAAAACTTAATTAGAGGAGATCAAAATGCTTTAATGCATTATTAAATGTGTGAAGAAATGGAAGAGCTGTGGCTGTCGATTGTAATGGAAGTGGGAAAATACGTTTGAAGCGGTGTGGGTAAGTCTTGTGATATTTACACTTTTTCAAAGAACCTATAGGGCAGAAATTGTGCAGTTTTCTAGCATTTTTAAAAAAAAGTCAGCTACTTTTCAAGTCTGTTACGACAATGGGAAGATTGTATGCCTTTATTCAAGGGGGGGTTATCTAGGTGTTGACTCCTCCTACTTGATATCCTCGATCAAGAGATAATTTTCCTCCTAACTACAGAGAATTTTATTACAAGTCATGACGGAAATTGAGCGGTACTTACCTCCTCTTTCTAAAAAAGTCACTCTCCCGATATTCAGTAAAAAATAAAAGCGAAAATTTTCTTGGTTATACCAAATACTTTGCAGGCGAAACACTTCATTGTGACTTTAAGTTCTGTAGGACGTTTGCATACCTGCATTAACGTTATATGCGGCAGGTAAATTAAAAACGACATTAATAAGACACCCAAATCCTCTGTAAACGTAGTGTCCAGAAATAAAGTCCGGACACTAATTTATATTAATACGTTGAAGACTTACGATTAACAATGGACATAAGAACACTTCCACTTTCGTTTGCGGTGAAGTCCTTGAAGTACTTGACTGGCAAATTCACTTACGAATGGTAGCCACACCTCAAAACCAAATGCCCCACTCTCTCTTATCAGCTCTCCGTTATGCAATTGTGCTCTTTAAACACCTTCGCAACGTTCATAGTGAAATTTAACGGATGGAGTTGTAAGGCCGAAAGTACT
>NW_020170390.1:1305225-1396012 GCF_000524195.1 Echinococcus granulosus | reverse complement strand
GCCTTCCACGTTTTGGAGTGAAAGAAGAAGACCCCAGACGAAGCACTGTACCTAAGTATCTGGTCAGCTACTGCGCACCTTAAGACATCCGTACACAAGGCGACGGAAAGGTAGACGATACAAATGTGAAAAATCACAAAGAAATTTTGGGGTTTCAGGAAATGCTGGGGTCTTAATTGATGCAAGTGACAGAAGATGCAACTTTGATGCTTAAAGGAGGAGGGAAATTGATCCAATGATGAACTGACAGATATCGTATCAATGGTAAGAATAGAATAGATGCTTCCTATTCGCTCTTTCTGGAAGAATGGAATAACTTAAAGTGAGCAGTATCCATCATTACTTTTAGGAATTAATACAATATCATTTTAAAATAAACCGTCAAAGCAATGTTCTAGGACACCGAAAGCAGTGACTCTAAGCGGTTGTTTTCGAAATATTTTCAACATTATTGCACTATTTTTAAATAATGCAAGGGTCAAATCAAAGGTTGTAGGGTAACTTCATTCGTTCTTCCCCACCTTTAGAGTTGTGAAAAGAAAACGAGGAAATTGGGGTTACTGAAAAGTGACCGGCTCAACCAAAAGGATGATTTTTCCAGCCGATTTGTGCATACACTTTAAGGCGGTGTGTTGAGGGAAAATAAGTTAAATTTGGACAAGATTTGAATGAAAGACCAACGTATGTTTCACTCTCCTAAAGCTTTTTTTTTGATGCGTTAGTCGATTAACCTTCTCACTACCCCAATTACTTTGGCCTGACTTCCGTGCAAATGGACACAACCAAATTTTACACTCCAAGCATGTACCTTCCAACGCCAACGAGAGTTGGATGCGTGGAAGCACTGCATTACCCCTAGTCGCGTAGTTATACAATAATTCCGGCAAAAATGGTTGCATTATTCTTTTGCAGGCTTAAGAACAAGAACTGGATTCAGTAAAAAAAGAGAAGCATTTTTTGTAACTCCACACATCTGAAGCGTTTAGTGGTCGTAAGTATAGCTATTTCAACGCATACTGCTCTACTTGGGTAACGAATGCAAAAGTGTATTGTCTGGTTAACAAGAGAGATTTACTATCAGTTACACATACCACTGTAACTGCTGATTACTATGGATAGAAAGTGTTACAATTGAAAGTGGTTCAAACATAGTTCCTTATAACTCAAAGCATCCCATGGGGGTATTAGTATTGAATGATATTGGTGAGTAATTTTGTTACACATCTCAAATCCAAATTTAGACAGACTCAAAACCGCAATGCTGACCTGGATAATTGTACTTACCTGGCTACTCTTACAGACCTAGTGGATCTGTCAGCTTAACGCGGGAAGATAGCCATCTCAAATATGGATAAGTGACAGAGTAAAATGAGATTCTTAGGTAAAACGCGATGATGACTCCATTGAGAATTGACTCGTGCGAGCTATATCGGCCTACTTGAGGAAACACAGCCGTCTTATACTTAGTTGGATTAAACGGTGTAGGGTTAAAACGGTAAAAAAAATGAAGGATGTAGTAGTCATTGCAGTTGTTAGTGAAACAGAAAACGTAACAAATTTATTATGTGATTTCACAAGTAAGGCTGAGTGCATAAACACACACTGGTTTAACACGTTATGCAAAACCGGAGAGTGATTAGCTTTTGATTTAGGATTAAGCAGTTAAGGAGTTTGGGTAATGCGTAGAACAAATAAAAATAACCCTGTCACATTTCCCTCTTAGGTGGATGCGCTATGCTGCGGACATATTTGGTCGTAATTCTGATTCTAACTGCATCCCTGCCCTCTGCTATGCCCGAATTGACAACTACTGTCCAAAAAGGACAAAATCTGGGGATCGGTAAGTGCACACTAATTACGCTTCCATCTGTGTTCCCATATAGTTCGTGAAAGCATTTCCTACCCAGAATCATTCGCCTTTGATACAAGAAATATGCAAAGAAGTAAACTATTCTATGCTTCTGGAACATAATGTACTCAAACCAGGCGCTTCCGAGGTTTCCGCTTTTTGCCATGCTTTAATGGAAACAATGCTTTTTTGCATTGGATAAAACACACATTTTTGAGGAAATACATCGGATTAAGAGATGCTTCGTCCCGTACGAAAAATTAATTCTAAAGGGACACGAAATGATGCGGAAATTTGGCAAACGTTTCATGAATAATCACAGCGCTTAGAGCGGAACTTTCTCCCTTAAAAAACCTATTGTATGGTCCGCTTTCCCTGTTTGAAGGACTTTACCATCTACCCATTAATTTTAGACCCATTTTTAGGAAAGGACTTTGAACAGAGGAACAGAGATCTATTTATTTGAAATAGTATTGTGGTAAAATCAACTCTGAAAAGGAAATTTTGATGCAATTCCTTAAATAAAGGATGGAATAAAGTACTGTCACATGGTATTTGACTCAAAGAATGGAAGCCATCGCACCTAAGCAATGCAGATAACAACGAAAGCGCTACAATCGGCATACAAACACTTAGACACTCTTCGGTTGAAGAATTCCCAAGGTGATTCCACCACTAAACCAGCTCTTAGTGTTTTGATTTGAAATGTTACAAAACTAGTGTTATCAACAGGTTTTACTTTCTAACAAAATTTTAATATGAGCAAATTTTGGGATCCAAGTAGTATGCCATAAAAGGTAGTAATATACAAAGTTGTGTTGTCTGATTCGGCTTTACTCCGAGGTTCCTTAATCGTCATAAGGGAGGCAGGTATCCCATCTGTGTTTATTCATGGTGACTTCAAGAGCACACAAACAATTGTTTCGTTGTCTTCGCCTGCTGTATTTCCGATTTTTACAATGCTTTGAACAACGTGATTTCAAAAAAATTTCATGGTTAAACGGATTGCATCCATTGCAAGCTAAATCTCTTCTTCATGTACTGCGAAATACTTCCCATCGAACATGTTTCCAACGCAAATATACCCTATAAGACGTGGTGCAGCAGCTACTTTAATGAAGCATTGGAGGTATTTTGTCGGGACTTCTGAGATTTGAGCTTTTTGAGTAAGCCGCATTTACCTCGTAACAGTTCGCCTTTAATAGAGCGTCTGGCACCGGTTCAGTAACTCGAGTCAAGTATCTGACAAAGTGTTCAGTGCCGGAGTGTAATTTCCCGAGGGATTAAAATTGTTTCTACTTATACTTTCAAGTAGAGTACAAACATCTCTAGGAGGCTCCGCATTTCATGATACTAAATAACAGTACAAATTAGACGCCACTGGCTGTTGTAAACTATAAATATACATTTTGACCGGGCGGTGTCACTCATGAGTCGTTGCGTTCTTTCCCCGGCTGCCCATTGCCTGGCATTCACAATTTACCAGAGAACAATTAAAAGGAGTACAAAAATACGGAATACTGGCAAAAAATTAGTTTCAATTAAATCAAAAGTTGCGAGACGTAAAGGTGGTTAGTTTGGGGAATAAAAAACAAATTGGTTTAAATAAACTACTGACTTATATTTAGTTGTCTGCGATTCAAACGCATTAGTTAATTACTCTACGGAAGCGCCTTGGTCGTACTATGAACAGTGGAAACGTGTCTAGAAAGTAGTGCAAATTTACCAACTCAAAAATCTTAATGAATAAAATAAAAAGTAACTTGGAAACTTTGGAACCGAAAAACGCATTGGGTCGCGGGGCAGGGCACGGAAGGATAAAAACATGCTATATCTGGTGTGGAAAAAGGTCATCATTACAAATATTCACTCTTTGTTACTCTCATGTGCGTAATTTGGACCATTTGCCTCAATTTAAGGGCAAACGCTTTAAAGAATTCCAAGCAGAATCCCTCTACATATGCCCTGAATTGCATAGCTCTACCTATGTAACCGGCGTTTAGCTGACAAATTGCTGCAGAGTCTTGGAAACCAAGATACATATTGCTGTTTTCAAGCAATATTGGCGTTTTACCCCCTTAAAAGTGTTCTAAAATTCTCATGTGCAACCAAGCAAACATGGTTGATGGATGAATGGATGTGACACTGCTGAAGCTGTTTAATACCTCACACCAGTGGCTGTATGACTTACAATGTTGTAATGCTTCTTAGTCCACGAAGTTGCTTTAAGCCACTACTTTAGATCTTTGTGCATTGCTTAAAAGAATCTCCTCAAAATTTTACAAATTCCCACGGGTTGCCATGAACCAAAACAATAGCTAGGTTCCCCAACTCTGATTGGCCTACTGGTGTTGGCCAATCACACACCCGCCAATGGCAGCGTACTCAGAGAGGTGTATAACTCAACAACAGTGACCGTAACGTAGTTCGGAGCTGTGTCAGGCGGGCCACAATGAAGCCACCTTTTTTCCCATCGGTGGTGGCTGCATACCTTCACTTTCTACTCTTGCTCCCTCTATCCCTTCCTTCCCTGAGCACCTCCAGTGACAAGCACTTGGTCTTTGCAGGGGCCTGCAACAAGGAGTCGCCCAGCTTTTGTGACCGAATCGTTCGCAACTCGGTGTGCAACAGGGCAAAAAATGAGTGCTTCTGTCGAAAAGGCTTTGTCGCTGTGAAGGAGGGGGATAGTGTCGCATGCAAAACACGTTAGTTATTCTCCAATTTAATTCCTCATTTGAATGGCTCATGAACAGTTGAATAGAGTCAATGTATATTTAATCCTTACCACACCATATATATTAAATGTGTCTCTTTTATTATTTAATGTTACAATACTTGCTTGATCTAAAGGTTTCATAATGACATAATTCTTGTCTATTGTGTGTAAAAATAAATGGGACTAGTAGTCTAATTACCTAAACCTAACTTCAAGCATTTCTACAATGTATTCTCTCATTGAATGCACGTCTAATAAATCATTTTAAACGGATTTTTTGCCACTGACACTAATTGCAAATAAAATAACCTTTTTAAAGTATGATAACTAGGGGGTGCTGGAAATATTAAGCCTTTATTGGGAAAAAGGAAGAAGCCTTGTTGCATGGGCGTCACCCAATTAACAGGATAAACCAGAGAAATCTTTAACCTCAAAGTCTGTGGGAGCAACCAGTCCCATTCACCCTCTACCATGTTGAGAGATCTCTTGCTATAAGTTGATAGCAGGAAAGAAGGAGTGATAAACACTTTCTCTCTCTCTTTCTTTCTCTTTCTCTTTACTTTCTCGGTTAATTTCTTCCCCATATTTGCATTACTGGAAACTGACAGAAACACTCAATGAATTAATTATGCATATTGAGTGTTAATGCCTCGCGAACAGCTTGCTGATGGTGTCTTTTGGAAATAATTTATAACATGAAGTAGCACAAGTAAATCTCGTCAATTCCTCTCTCGCCTCTGCGATAAAAGATCAGAACCTTCCAGGTTAGACAAAATTACACCCTCAATGACTAGTTGAAATACTCGGTATTGTTACTGCGTGAGCGAGGAAGTAAGAATCACAGCTGAAGATGGGTAATGGTCTAATGCTAAAAAGTCCTTATTAGATGTAGCTTTCGCGAAATATGGAATCAGTTGTCTGGTATAAAAATAAGTTAATGTCACAGTTTATAAAAGACTTCCTAAAAATCTACATGCTTTTGTTGCAAATCCAGTGCTCACCGACCTCAAGTGTCGTGTGGATGCGGACTGTGTGCATATAAATCGGAGCAGTTGCCATCCCGGTGCGGGATTCTGCACCTGCCCTGGAAACACCGTCTTCGTACCCCAACTGAACGCCTGCAGTAAGTCATACACCCTCTCTGACACAGCAGAGATCTTCCTGTTTCATTATTTAACCAGCATGGAGGTCCTTACTATGCAATCACATGGATTAGCTTTGACATAATAAAAAACAAAATACACGAACTTTTCTACAGCCTTTGGAAAAGTAATATGAAATTACATTACAATGATAGGAATAAGTGTCGCCGCCACATCACAACCAGAAAGTTTGTCACCGCCCATTCCTTTTTTGAATTCGCAATATTTAAGGGCATTGCGACTGTTTCCAGGGACGAAGCTGTTCGAACGGAAGAGTCTGACATGCGCCTCGTGTCTGCAGGAGGGTGGAAGTTGTTTCGCTTTCGATGAAAGCGACAACTTCCGAACCGAAGGAGCACCGTGAGCACTTTGATCAAGATTTTATTCGACTAATTTATTTTCTCAAGAGGATTTTCAAGCTATAGGTTGTTTATACTTTTTGCGCTCAGGCCGTTCGAGCGATATGGTTGTGTGTGTCCCAACTTGCGAACAAATGCACAATTTCGTGAGCCCTCACGACCTCAGCGGATCTGTGGAGCTCAGTTGGGTGCGAATCCGTTCTTTTGTTACTCTTCTTTTTCTCGGATATGGGCAAAATTAGGAGTTGGATCAGTTGTTTGTAATTATTCCCTAGGAGTTCATATATACCCCTTAGGCAAGATTTTGGGAGAAATCTATTCAGCGCTCCTTTATCTCATGATCCTTACCATTAAATTTGCGCTTCCAATGATACTTCTTCGGATATAAAAATGGATGGATTTAGAGGCTTAAAGCTCAGCTTTGTGCTTATTTAAGGTTAGATAAACATGAACAAAACCAAAGCTGAATATCTTTTCGCAATAAATAGCATTACCATTTTGTCAATAAAATCGTTCTGCATTTTTTATCAGAATTTCCACTGAGAATGAACCAGAGCAAGGTAACTTCCCTTTGCCTCGAAAGAATACTTCTTGTGTCTGAAATAAGTTCTACTTGCCTATTTAGTTGATATTGGGCAGTTGTGCAATGATGAGGATCTACTCTGTCGGTCCCCTGTTGCAACTTGCAGCCTCCTGGAGGAGACTGCCTGGTCGGAGATGAGCTACCACAACGATGCCAACTTCGGCATATGCACCTGCCCAGTAGAGCATACTCCGGTCTTCCAGAAGCTCCTACGCTACTTTGAGTGCTGTAGGTTATCGAATAAGAAGAGACTCTCTTCGCGGAAGTCCCACTCATTGTTCTATATACCTTTGCAGTTCCAAAGTTGAGTTTGCAAGAAAAATCCTGTCATCAGTGTATTAAGAACGGGGGTGAGTGCTACCGACTGACGGAGACAAGAACTGACTGCAAATGTCCCCTGGACCGATCCAACTCTCACACATCTGACATTGCTGACAGCGGTGTTTGCCGGTTCCGACATGGTATACCTTATTATTGTTAGATAATTGCATGGTATAATGGCAAAACGGATGGCTCTCTGGAAACAGATCCATAAAGAACTGAGGAGAATAGAACATTTAGGTATTGTCGGGGAAAGAGCCATAGGCATTGAAATGAAGATCTCACGGATAGGCCCGTAGATCATCATAAAATCAGGAAGTCTTATTAATAAAAGAAGCGCAAATTAGCCTCACCGAAAGGCAAAACTGGTTAAAGTCACATTTGAAGTACAGGCCTTACCGAACCCTTTAGTCAGCTTTAACTTATTGTAATATAGTAGGAGATTCACGAAAGCCTGGGAAACTATTCATGGACGAGTCAGGGAGGGCAGTAAATTAGTTGTCGTACAAAATAGAGACGATCCCCATGGTAGTTATCTGAGCCTTAAAAACGCCAAGATCTTAATAATTAATGACAAGTGAATCTGTAATACCCCAGCCAGATCGGAGTTACTATCTGAGATGGACAGACGTGGAGATTAAATTACTTTACAGAGCTAAGGTAGAACAAGTATAATGACGCTGACGTTTCCTGCCCAAATGACTCAAATTTTTTTCCAACAGGGGTTTCCTTATGTTTCAGAGAAGTTGATAAGGAATTAGTTCACACAATTTATGCATAAATCACGATTTCTTTCACCGCGAATGATTACTTGATGTAATGGAGCAATTAGTTCCTACAAATTTTAAGCCCCATTAGCACATATGAATATTATAAACCCAGATATTGATAAATATGAGTAGGATTCAAACCAAAAATTGTTGTGGCAACATTAAACATTGTACGGAATAAAAATTTCCGGCTGGTTAACTCTATTCATTTTTGGAAGAACCTGACCTGCGGTAGCGAATAAAATAATTGCATCTTAAATCTAGTATTAATGAAATCGTCTTCAAATCATTTTTAAAAAAACCTTATTATTTTTTAAACAGGAAAGGCAGTCGGTGCTACAAGTCAGAAACACCATAATTAGCTTAATGATTATATGCAGAGCCCTAAGACTTCCCTGCGGGCAAAGGAACATGCGATACTCAGGTAGGATGTGTGCTGTCGGCGTGCATTAGGGCTTGGAGCACCAAGGTAGGCTAGGTCGCTCTGCGAAGGCAGAATCACGGACTCCCTAAGTGGCCATATATCAAAATCAAGAGTTAAGTAAACAATTAACGCGTTTCGTATGAATGCTAGACAGATTTAATTAAAGTAATTTGAAATATAGTTAATCATAGTGGTTTTAATTAATAATAGACTTTAAGACATATTACTGAGAGTGAATCCCGATGTAGTCAATTGAACTGCTGAAGCCTTGTTCGCCCTTCAGTTCAGACCGTATGTGAGAATGCTATTTTGCTGGTGTGCTACGTGCCCCACTGGGAAGCACCCTACGAGGAGATGGCAGGCCGAATGGACTCGGGAATGGCAAAAGCGCGTCTCGAGCCCTCCTCCTGGGCCGTTGGCACTGCTGACCCCTCCGCCAGAGCGACGTGCTGTCTCAAGAAGGCGACCCACTTGGAGGAGCGTGACCTCGACTTCTCCAATCCCGCTCCATCCACCGCCACTATTACCGATCTCTGGAGGACCATGTTGCTCAAACTCTCCCTCCGCAGCCCTGCTATCCGAAATGCCACATTCAACACGCCTTACTGCACCCAAATTGATCTCGTCAACGACCCTCCTGCTGGCTGTGGCATCAGGATACACGACATAGGAGTAAGCTCAAATTTTATTTGCTACTATGCGGCATAAAAATCGCTAAGTAGGTAATATTTACCAGCCCCATCCTTAACTTAAAGGAAAAGAAATGTTGAATACACTTGGTCTTTAATCATCTGTCGCGTGGTTACTAAAGGGAACAACTCGTGCTACGGATAACAGCATTATACGGTTCCATGTTAATGGCCACAAAAGAGGTCTCAAATTTTTGTGTAGTGTAGTCGAAACCTTGATTTACTTCCTTTGCCTGATGTCATCCACTGAAGATGTTGCTACTCTGGGCAGGAGAAAGGTTGTCACGAGGTACCCATTTGCTATAATTACTGTTTATTTTAATTCTACCACATCAGAAATTTCAAAATGTACAGTTTACCTACTCTTAAACTTGATTATAAATTTTCTGACTTTATAGATTTAAAACCCCAACATGGTCACTTTAAATTGCGTAACCTACCCATCCAGCTTTATGGTTGTTGGTTCTTCCGCATTTGTGATGAAGTGAATGGAAATAATCAAGGCAAAGTTGTTCTTTTCCAAACTAAGCTAAAATATGTAAAAATCATGATTTTGTTCAGTATTTTAATAGAAGCAATTTTGAACTCTGATAAGGAGGCTTTTAAATATTAGAGAATTTCACGAGAGACTTTAGCAATTAGATTACCGTACCCTTGAGGTGAATGCGACATATTTACGAAAACGAAGCCTCCATGAGGCAAATTTGTCCAAATAAAAAGGTATATGATTGACTCATTCTAGGGTGGAAGAGCGAAATATCAGGGAACAGTTGAGGTTGTGATGGAGGAGTCCCTTCTTAATCCCGCCAGAGAGTTGCGTCTCACCTTTTCATGCATCGATCACAGACTTGCAAGAGAGCGCCGCGAGGAGATTCTGTAAGTTTTCATTAGGATTTGGAGCATGAGAGCATCCCGTTGAAGCAGTCAGTCAAAGTTCATTGAAGGCGGCAATTGAACAAATGCTATTTACTTCAAACAGGTTATCCGATTGTATTGAACCGTTAAATCATTCCTCTGCCCTTCCATCTTCATTCCATAAGGCATAATGGTTCTCAACTAGAAAAAATAAACTATGGACAAGCCGCAAAATGAAACTAGGGGTAACTGGATTGGCATTACGATGGACCCACTTTAAAGCGCGAAAGTGCTTGAACATTTGGATACGCCTCACTCCTATGTGTACATATGTGTTTTGAATTTGTCGTCTCCAAAGTATGAAATTTTTTCCTTTTTTCACTGACCTATAGTCAGCACAGAGAAGTCGACGTCAACGTCAGCATGACGATCGTGAATGAGCATCTGCGGGAGGTGGAGCAGGTGGAGGAGGGCGAAAACATTTCACTGCGATTCAACCTCCTCCCCAGTAATAGCGATGGTGGGTGATTTTACAACAGACATGTATTTCTATCCTCACTCCTTGAAATGCATTCTCCGTTGACCTAAACGGTATATTTGCTTCTCGCTGACTGATAAGGGTGTAATGCGACTAAGAAGAGTAGACAAAGACATTTTATTGAAAAAAGTAAATTTGATGAGAGGTCCTTAAGAGCTTCTTCATCTAATAAAATTATTTACTGCAGAGGCTTAAACTGATTTAGTGAGCAAGCGACGGGCAACTTAAAATTCTCCTTCTTCGTCTGCTTCCGCTGGACACCAGGCAGAAGGCTGAATAGCATGAATTTTGTCCATTGAATCAGCAAAGTTTGCTAATGTCTTTAATATTTGATTCTATTTAGTGCTTAAGGGTTGCACGTTTACTTTAATGCTTTAAACTTTGTCTAGCATTAAATGCACAATTGCAGGTGCAATGAATGCATGTTCAAGTTTATTTCAAATACCAGTGGAAGCTCTTCGCAGAATATCCTTTGACAAGGGGCATACAAAACTCTTTATGCATTTTCACCGCTTTGTTGCATTCATTGTTAATCAGTAGGGCCCACACCATCCCAAATGTCGAATAAATAACAATGCCATCTAGGAATATTAATTAGATCCTTTGTCAGGCTTGTAAAGGAACCCCTATTTCCATTTTGACAAACAATGCCCATTAAAGGCGTCTAAAGTCTTTTACTTCTTACGCAGCCATAAAAGCAGCGATTTGTCACATTTCTTAAAAAAAAACAAATACAAGCACTTAACAGATTCATTTTGTTCCTCCCTTATAATCCAAGGTGCCTGTGTGTAATCTCTTCACAATCGACTCTAGCGCTTCAGTTTGACCTGCTTAGAATAAATTGAGAGCGTACACAACGTTAAGGTAACGTGACTCTGTGAACCATGAAAACATTTGGTTGCCCTTGAAAGCTCCCCCGGCTGTGGACTAGCAGCACCTACAAGCCTATCAGCTCTTCCTTGAACATGGTGACCCAGACAAGCAAAATTTAAGAACATGTTTTGTTGTGTTTAGGAATAAGGCCACCATTACCCCCATTGTGATGTCTTTTTATAATCATGAAATGGTGATAACAAAAACATGTCTTTAAATTGCCCTATCCAACCTTCGGATAAACTGATACAGTCAGGTGAATGATTAAGCGTCATAAATCAGTCATTTTTGACTTATAAAATGAGTGCCTGAGCAGTTGATCGTGTTTAGCTTTCTACTTTAAGGAATAAATTAATATTCCTTAGTTTTTTTCCCTAAACAAAGAATGAAAGCATCATTTGTTGGTCAGTAACTCCTCGTCTAAATGCTGCGCAATGCAATGCAGACTTGCGCTTTTCTACTTCACAATACAGATTGCAGTATTGAATGCAGAGTCTGGGTGACAGGACGAAATTTTCCTTTTAGCAAAAGACTCCATCGCGGTGGAGAGTTGTTTTGCCTCGATGAGCGGCTCGCAGTTTTCTTCCCCCTCCATCTACTCGGGTTTCCCCATTTATGCGGCAGGGTAAGCCGTGCTTCTCCAGATATACGCTGCATGTTATTCAAGTTCAAAAATTATCAAAGGAAGACGATTTTTCTTGCAGGATATGCATGATCCACTTGAATCATAGTCTATGCGTAATGAGTAAGATTACAAATGTCACTAACTATCGCAGCAATTTAAATGGCGTAATTTCTGCCACCGTTACCGTAATTTTTAGCTGATGGTAAACCGTCAAACAGCAAAGTGAGTTTTAAAGCCGTAATTTTCACATTTAATCTTTCAATCAGTCTTAACCCTATATCCTGGGATTCACCATAAAATTGCCTTATTTTAATTTAAACTGGTATTTAAATCAAGTTGCTTCCTTCGCCAAGACTGTCTTGGAGAGTTATGGAAAGCTGCTCGTTTTAGATGCACATCAAATAACAAGGCATATCGGATCCAGTTTGAGCAATCACAACTTTCAGGCCGACAGCTGCAGACACCACTTTTTCAAGTCTTTCGAATTGAGAACTTCAACTCCTTGTTCATCCGGTGCTTCGTCAGGTACTGCCCCCAATTCACCTTGTGCTCTGTGGTAAGTAACCTCCTTTCTAATTCTTCATATGAAAAGTCTGGTATAAATGTCGTGGAATGAATGAGGATTTGCCACTATTTATTCCCATCAAATAGCACAGCCGATTTGAATGAGGCCTATTTACCTTAATTCATGCGTTAGCAATTGATAAAATCTCCTTATAAATAGCCATCTCTTGTTATTTGAAAATCTGAAATCCTCAAGCCTACCTTACTAATAAAATGGAGCATTTCCACTGTAAACTGTCTACCTCGTGCACTTTAATAATGCAGCTGACAGAATTTGTAAGTTGTAAGTCCTTACACCGATAGCTGTTAAACCGACAGTTACTAATGCGAATCACTTAAGTCCAACACGAGCACATTCACTTTAAGCATAATGTTCTTTGGGCCAAGTTGTTGTGACGCTTTTAATTCGCTATTGTCACCATTGAATGGGGAGAATGTCACAGTGAAAGTAAAGCCGAAAAGTATGGATAAACAAAATTCCGAGGAGAGCGGAGCGTTTGAAGCATGAGAATGGGGACCAAATGATTGCGTGCCAAAAAGGAGATAAAGCATCTTCAGTATGTGCGCTTTGAATAGGGCCAAAGGGTATGATTAGAGAACTTACGCCTGATAATTCCATGGAGCGCCCAAAAGTCACCTTGAGAAAGTACAGTCAGCCATAAGTGCTGCATCTCGCTAACTTCCTGAAAGATTTATACATCCAACCACAGAGAGGCGAATTATGCTTCGCAATTCTTACAAGCTAAAGAAGAAACTGTTTTAGTACATATAATAAGCCATTAATACTTTTCGTTTTTAATTCATCCCTCACTTTAGTAGGCATGGAGAAGACCACCCTATTTAACGTGACTTAACAATCTGAATATCTTCCCAGATTTGGAGTAACTTTGTCAACATCCCAAAGGAGTGACAGACTATGAATCTGTGATTTTAGAAATTATATTTGTAATGCATACAATGCGCTCGAGTGAAGTCTATCTAGGTTTACCCGTAACTACAGATACTTTTCTAGAAACCCAAAGTGAAACTTACATGATAAAACCAAGTTGTGTATTTGCTTGAATCGCACACTCATACCTTGGTTTCTTCCATGTACAGATATGTCTTAGTCTGTCAAACGGAAATGATGCTATGATATGGATGTGTAGCTCCCCGAGACCAACCTAAAGGCGAAAGTAGATACAATACTAGGACGGAATATATACTTTCGACGTGCAGATAGGCAGAGGGGCTATCAGCATGGCCCGAAAGTCATACTGTCCAGTAGAAATATAAAAGCTGAACCTTAAGTACCCGTGAAGAGAAAATAAAGACACAAACAAATAATCAAGATACTACGTAGCCTTTTCGTCTTCTGAGCATCGTCCCAAGTTCATTCCATGGTCAACCTCCCCCGTTAATTGTCACAAAGTAGTCAATGCTGTAAGAATTACACCCACGAACCAACCACGGCAATCATCGGAGTTCGTGTGCTAATGGGAAGTTATTTGACTGCAACGTTACTTACCTCTTTCAGCAAACCCATTGGATCTGGAGTTGAGTCCTGTTTGAGAATTGCATCGGAAGAAAGGGGACTGTATAGGCCACCTCGTATGTCCGTGGTCAATATGAGAACACCGACGTAAAAGCCGGATAGTTTATAAAGAGACAGTGTTTAATGTGGTTTCGTGTCTGCTCCTAGTTGCCACTCTGTTTTTACTTGAGAGCAGCCTAGCTATATCTATATGGAATCAATTCGGCTAGTAGAGAGGTGGAGAAGGTACCGAGTATCCACCTAGTTGGCATCTTCATCTAAATACTGTGGACAGGTACATAACAAACTTGTTCGGATGCTTCACGGCTAGTGTCGCTTTAGTTGTTTTTGGTATCCCTGTAGGACATGGGACTAAAGTAGATGCCGAAGTCAGACTCCATTTTCAACCCTTCTGTTGAGGGTCGTCGCAAGCTCTCCCATCCGCAACATACGCCCGTCGTCCTTCATGCTAAGGTTTGGCGCTCTGTAGCTGCCCTTTAGGATCGGATCCACTTGCAGCTGCCACCAATGTAACGCCCCGAGTTTTTTTCTGGGAAAAAAAGAAATCACAATACTAAGATAGGAAATGTAATCCCAACGTACAGAAGGGCTAAGGCTAATGGCATGGCCTAGGGGACCCAAAGTTCCCATAAATATGATTACTATCTATTACCGGTTCTATTCGCATCTCAATTATTCACATTGGTCGGTGATCAGTGGGCTTGATACGGTTGCTTATTTTGTAACTACTGTAGTCCCAACTCTGTCCATTTGTTATTCTGCGACAAGTCAGAACCAGGGAAAGTAGGGTGTTTCTCTCACCAATTTACGCATGAAAGTGTCCACCTCCAATTCACCGTTAAGATGGCGCGAGTGCCACACCTGACTTGTCTGAGCGCTGAGCCCCATCACTAGCCAGCAAAAGTAAAACTGTCTATTTTTTCTAAAGGCAATTTTTCGAAAAGTCGCATTATTTATCACATTGCTGGCATCATAAATAAAACTTGAATGTACTTCCAAACTGTTATAATAATTATTATTTTGGGGAGTCTCAGAAACTTTTCTTGCAGATTTTCCATGCTTACAAATGTTGTTTTTCATCTAATTCTCTCTAGATGGTTATCTGCATAAGCATCAAATCTTGCGTCCATAACAGGTTTAGATCTCACCTATCACAGGCTGCTCTTTGCTTTTCCAAGCTAGACAAAAGAACTCCTAATTGCTTGCTTGCACCTAAACTGCGCGTTTTTCTTCTGTTGAACAATAACCCAAATTTTGATGCGTCGGAGAAAAAATTTTTCAAGATGTCTTTGTAAAAGGGCGCCTGTGTCACTGCTTGTCTCTACTTCGTCTAACAAGGTGGTGTGTACACACGAATCACCTTTTCTCGGCAAAATCAACGAGTGAACAGGCGAGAGAACAAAAGGGGACAAGGCCCGAAAGGACATGTAGGAAAAAGCGAAAGATAGAGAATAAGGTGACACCTAAAACATATACCCCCAGATAGATGTGTCGCCGCATCTACCCTCCTTCAAATGTCACTTCACTAGGAAGTTCTTTAGGGCTTAGTACTTCTTACATGAGGCAATAACATGAAATTCACCAGCTCACCAACAGGTATACGCGACCTATTAGAATCAAACTGTTTTCTTCCTATGTCATTCCACATATTTCCTTAGAAAAAGTAGGTAATTTCTTACCCAAAATATGTGTTTTAATATTCGATTTGTATTAGCCTTCGACTTATTAACTAATATTTCATGTTATTTTAGCATACATGACCCCGTACCTTTTGAGACACCCGTCATTCACTTTCAGGAGAATCTGGACTGTGCCAATCCGGCAGAGGCCTACAGCGGAAGTAAGCGGTGGGGCGTCAAGTATCGCCTCTTCGACCGTTGGGTGCATCTCAACATTGTCCCCTCGCAAAAAAGTTAGTTACACATTTCGTACTTGTTTAAGTCTTTGTTTACTTCAAAATTAACCAAGCCTTTTTGTCATTTAATCTCTTGGTTTTATGAAGGAAAAATTTGAGCATCGAAATAAACCTAAGTCATAGAAGACCTCCACCATTTTTTTAGGAAGCACTTCAGCATACATTTTGACTTTATCAACCCCTTTCAATAATCAACAAGTAGCTAGTTTAATTGAGATTAGGCAATATAGCATAAGTATAAAAAAGACGGAGCCATTTTTATTTCCTGAAAGCAGTTACGTTGTGTTGTTAGGTGAAGCAATAAGGTCGCATACTGTAAGCTGCTCTATCATTAAAAATTTTGTACAAGACACAGAATTATTTACTAAGCGATTGTATTGTCAAGAGAGAATTCGATCAGCAACCACTAAGTGAAAATTCAACATTATGCACGAATACTTACTTAAGGAGGAATATGCTAAATTCTATAACGTCTTTTATTTGTACTATCGTTAACGTGGGGAAAAAGCCAGAGTGATTTAGCCAACATTCAGTGTTGCCTTTTATCACTCTTCCCAAAGAGTGCAGTCAGAGTAAAAAAATCAGAAATACGTGCAGGAGGTTTGACTAAGGAATCTATTTTTGCTGTTATGCGTCATTCTCTAAGGTAAAGATTTGTTGTTAAACGTCGCAAGATAATATTGTTCTAAATTCAATCCTAAAAGCATAAATTTACAGTCTTTGTGATTTCCTGTAGTCATACATTTAACCAAATCATGATTCGTGCATTAAAGTGCTTTCCAAACAAGTGACTGAATTTAGACAAGAAAATAATAGGTATTAGGATAGATAGATTAATGCTCTATCACAGAGCATTTTAAATCTTGAGCTTCACTTGATTTATAAAATAAGCTGTGTACATGCACGGCACGACATCCACCTTAATGCTAAACGAGTTGGAAGTGTGCTCTAATTACGTTAACTTGAGGGTGGAGGTTATGAAAGATACATGCAAAGAATGTTGACTGCCTAACTGCTTTTGACAGAATCATTGCTACTAGCAGGGCTGGTGGTGGGGCGAGGCAATGCGAATCCGAAGCTGAAAGCGCAAGGGGAGGAGAGGGTTGTCGCGGATGGAGGGGGTCCCTGCAGGTACGCCGTATGTCTCACGCAGACTCAACTCATCACCGTCTCCGTCATCACCACTGTCATCATCGTCGTGGTGCTCGCCATCTCACTTATCGCTCTCAGGCGCCAAAACCAATTTAGACGCAGTGAAATACGGGCCGCGAAAAAGGTTTGCTACTTGTATTTGACCTACTAGGGCTCGGTGATAAAGAGAAATCAACTTTTATAATGGAAAACTAGTCGATTTTACTCTTTATTACGCCACCATTAAGTACCTTCAAGACAAAAAGTGCGTTTAATGAGATACTTTTATAATTAGAAGGGACATACGCATTAAAACAATCCCCAGTCCAAGGTGCTATGGACTAATATGAAATAACAACATTTGATTAAGTATTTCTTTGAGAAAATCCCAACCCTTGCGCTCAGTTTTTAATCAGTAAGTGCCAACCCTCATGGACAGGGCGATGCCATTCCGGTTTTCTACCCCCTCAGATTTATGAACGCTTAATATAATTTCCCTGGGACATTTTAAAATTTACTTGAATGCATTTTTAGCGATAAAGGAAAAAGACAGCTTTTACCCACCTTTACTTCCGGTTGACAAAAGTGCTGTAATTCTGCGAACACTGCTTCTGCCATAAAATGGCATTTAGCCCTCAAATGCAGTTGGTATTCCCTAGCCGTGCTGCTTGGTTTTACTGACAATTCCCTGATGCTGGAATCAAATTCGTTGAAATGCCTTTCTACATCGAGAAGTTGTGGGTACACGGATATGGAATGCTCCACATGAACCTGCTATCATCCACACCAAATGGTAAAATAGCGAAAGGCCCTATTTCAAGCATTTTTTTCAAAAATCCAAATCCGAATATTCACACTGTATTAATTTTACACCTATTGGCTTTGTGGTAGGGTAGTTAGACAATTCACACATAATATTCATTACTCCCCTGCCAAATTACTGAGCAAATAGACTAGATCATATATAACTTCGGAGTTGGGCAAAACTTTCACGCTTGATTAACTCACCTAGCAATTGAAAACAAAAGAAATTCATTGAATTTAAACGCCCCTATGATTGAGGAAAGTGACTCGCTTTTACCAAGGCGATATTGATATCGTAATTCAAACATCTAGTTGAGTTAATTTCCGCATACTCTTTCCTCCTAAGCCGAATTGCACCACCTACGAGTACGTCAACTGGTCAGTACCAGTGACCAGTCGAGAATGGAGCAATCAGACCTCGATATTTCAGCCTCTAGTGCTGACCGATTCTACGATCCAGGGCAACCCTATGGCTTCCATTGCCCCCAGTGTCTACTCCAACCCCCAGGCGCGGAACACCGCATTCATCCGCAGTCCTAACAACGCAATCAACCTATTTCATACTGCATCAGCAGTGGAAACTGAGGCTAAGTGTCGCAGTTTCTCCGAAAAGAGACGCACGTCTACCTCCGAGGCCGGGGCGTGGACCGTCTCTTGCCCCACCGCCGATGGCGTAGCAGGCAAGAAGACCTTTACCAGTGCTCTCAACGAGAATGGACCCTTTGAGTTGCAGCCTGTTGAGCTCTACGGAACAGAGACGAAGGGCTCCATGGGTCTCTACGCTCCTTTTCTGTGCATTCGGGAGACAAGTACCATAAAAAATGACACACGCAGCACCGACTGTTTTGTGGTGGCTAATAACAATAGCGGTGTTCAGGAAAGCGACCCCTCTACGAAGACACAGTTTATTCTACAAAAGGCGTCATCTAGTAGCTCACAAACCGCACCAACACAGTCGGCGACGCTTCAGCGTATGTACATTAGGCCTAACATCGGTCGAACTGAGATCGACACAACTGCGATCAAACATTTTTCTTCCATGAAATTCCTTACCCGATCTGAAGATGAGGTCAATGAGCGCGAGGTCTCGCTTTCCCCGAATAATATCCTAAATGATGAACAAAATGTCTGACACCCAAAGCACCTTGCTCGGTTCACACTTGTACATACACATATATGCAAACACTCTATCTTCCTTTGATCTCTAACGGAAATAATTCCCACCCATTTACCTCCTTCCTTTTAACAGCGAATATTTACAGGAATGACATGATTAAATTTTGTTAATCCATAGCATAGGAAAACTCTCAGATTCTAATAATCCCAGCAAGTCAAGGTAAAATTTTAGTTTGTTTTGTAGAGAAAATGATCTTTTTGATTGAATTAAACTGAATTACCAGATAGCCTACCAATAATTTTGCTACACCACTGAATTTTAAGCTTGTAAAAGTGTTGAGGGTTGCTAGCTTAATCGAGTCTCTGGGTGATAAAACTAAAAAAATTTAAAATCAAGGGCGTGGCTACCTGTTGGTTACACATCACTAGGACGGGCCATCACCCTGCCTATGGCGCGTTTTTAGTCATATCCTTCACTTCACTCTAAATACGTGCATTCAAAATTTTGTCAAGCAAAACTTGCAATTGTGGGGAGGTTTCTGGAAATGGAAATGATGAGGAGGGAAATCATGTGACTCAATATTTTAAATGTTTTGGGGAGCACATTTCGACTCTACCTTTCGGCACCCAGCCCGTAGGTATCTAACCAAAAAAGCATGTTTTAGACTCAATAATTTTTACTTCAAAGTCATTGCGGAAAATGGAATTGGAGTTGCATCTCAACTGTAGGGAAGCCATTATGTAGTCGGTGTGTAGGCCAACTCCATTTCCACGTCGCTGATGCTGTTGCTGCCACCACTGATTTTGCTTGCATCGCTTCCCCTTAAACGCCTTCCTGGCAAAACGGAAGCAACAACAGCATCGAGCACTGAAATTTACGGCTTTTATTTTAAATGTAGTTGCTTCTAGATTTTCACGATTTAGATTGCCATTCCAGAGTTAGTCGGAGAAAAATGTGCAGAGCTGTTTAATGTTTTGAAGAGTGGATAATAAATCGGGTTTTTACGAATTTCGTAGTTTTGGGAGTTAAAAGGAACGTAGTTGGTTTTTCAGTGTAATTTTTGGATTTAGATGACATTGGCAACAACTATTCAAACCTACCAAATACAATGAAGAATTCTTGTGTCACATCTCATAGGTAGCTCCAGATTACCATAGGAAGACAATATTCAGGGACTGGGAATAGGTAGAGTTACACATCCGTTTCCCCCTTTTACTTACCGAACAGACGAAACAATGCTCACCTCGAGGTCAACCTGTTCAACAAAATTTTGATACAATCCTAGTTCCAAAGGTAAGGACAGCTTCGCAAGGAGGAAAGTAGTTCCAAAACCCGAAATACATTCTTAAATAAAAAAGGCCGAGCAGTCATTCTTCTGCCTAGCCCATATTCTGGTCAAAAACTCAACGTAAGAGAAATACATTCATTATTAATTTATACAGAAAATCACAATGTCATCATCCGAAAAAGATGGAAAGAAACCATTACCACGAATGGGAAAGTTCACTTGCATTAAAAGTTTCTGATAAATGGAACTGACACGTTTCCATTGACAATCATTTGGGTCAAGTGTCGGGACTTTAATGCCAAGTCGTTATGCCCTAGGAATGCAATGAAAAATGCACGTGGGTGGCAATGCATGCAGAAACATTGTTACATTCTCGACAATTGATGGAAGCCACCCATTTGATAGTTGCCCACTGGCAAACAAAGTTGAATAACCTCACCGGCATTGCCACCCTAGGATTCGACCATTTTGACCGAAATAGATTTTGGTTTGCAGCATACAGAGAAGCATGCACAATGACAGATTTCGGTTTCGAAAGAGACAATTGACTCAAGCGAACTGTGTGCCTTATTTCAAAAGATCGTCCCAGTACTTATTGGATTCCTCTCGGACAGAGACAAACTCTTACCACTGCAATGATGATAGCAATCGTAATGTCGAAAACTTGTGACGGTCTCTGTGTGCGTTCCCTGACATAATCCCTTGAGTACGGCTAAGATGAATACAGACTGACCGCTAATGACATTGCCTTCCTGCAAGAGAGTGAAGCCGCTCAAATCGACGTTTGAGGGCTCAAACATCGCCTCTCGATAGCTCGGATGTGCCACTTTATCATGAAGGTTTTGGTCTATACGGAATACAATAAGAACCGCTGGAATTAACGTATTTTTGCCACCAGTTAAGTGGTGTGAAAGTCGCAAAAAGTTCCACTCATGCGTTGTGAAAGATATAGAGATTGCACATCCAAATTGTGGCTGATCTCCAATAGTTTAATATTTGCTGAATTTCGATTGGTTACGAAACGCTAAATTTCTAAAGGCTTTTGATAAAATGGCCGATTTCTATGAAACTGAGTTGGCCTCATACTACGCAAGTCTGTCGTTTATTTAAACTACTGACATCCATTTTCTTTTATTTCTCAACTACTTCAACTTCCTGTCGAGGTGGCCTATTGTGAATTAAGGGCTGTAGCCACTTAATAACGTTTGTATCGTGAAAAGGATCCTGTAAAATAAAAAGGAATAACCAATTATGCTAATTACGAAGCCGCCAAATAGGAGAAAACAACCCCATCGAGACCGTAGATTAAGATACCTTATAAGTATTAAGCTTTTCTAATAAGAGTATTCGCACTCAACAACCGCAGTGTTCAAAATACTTTGAAAGGTCAGGACAGTGTGAAGATAGCTTTAAAGTACTAAACGGTTTGACAGAACACGTGTGGATTTTGATTTCCATTGCCCCATCCAACAGCACACAGCCTTCCAGGGATTCAGCATTGCCCTAGTTGTTTCATACCGAAAAGCAGTAGCTTATTTTCTCCCTCTCCGCCCCAGGACTTTCGGAATTGTTCATGATTTGGGCGTTCAAACGCATCCTTTGAACCGTTTAAAAGGGTGGAGTCAGAGCGGATGGCCGTGTCACGTAATCGGTTTTATCGCTAGCTTAATCTCGGAGTTGGTGGTTTTACTTTACAAAGGTTTCCTTTGAAGCAGGCGTTCAGAACCACCTAAATAGTGGGTTAACAAACAGCCTGGCTGTAGTAGAACTGTCGTTTTGTGCCTGGCACAGTGTAATACGAAATTAAAGTGTGTGGAATTTTTCGCCTTTAAATGCCAAACTTATTACCCATATGGCGCCGACTAAGCATGTATCACATCGGATGTGGTCTTCTCAACTGAGATAAACGAGTCCTCGGAATATTTTCAAAAAACTTTTATTTTGCATTCAGCCTGATGATGCATAAACGGCTTCGTACAATTACCAGTGAATCCAACTACTGTGATGAAATAAAGTATGCCCCTTTCAATGAGCTTTTCTGCCATTAGTTCCCAAACAAGTCGATATTCTGGTCTCAGGAGCGACCCAAAAACTCCGATCTAGCAATTTATGGACTCCTAAGGTACCCCATCACAGTTTGAGTTACTTGTTTTATTGGCGTATGTTAGTTTAAGGCGAAGGGATCTTCCGAAGCCAAAACTATTAGAATTCCTGGTGTCATAAGATTGCCCACCTTTTGCTCACACACCGTATACAGAAAGGAGTGAAGTGCTGCATGTGAAGAATTGCAACCTCTCGTCATAATAAAACATTACTTCACAACTTCTAAAATGTAATAACTACAAGCTCATGCAGCTATGCAGGAGTGATACGCGGTTGTCTAAAAAGATTATATTGTCAGTTTCAGAAACTACGACTTTTAATGTTTTGTTTTGAGTTTGCGTACACCTCGACATCCGACAATGAATATGTCTTCACCATAAAATAGTCCTACCACGCCTGATGGAGTTTCTTTGTGAAGAAAGCCGCCCACTTTATTTAAATTGAGACGCAATTTACTCCATGAAAGCGTATCTCGAGAAATTGCACTTGCTATCGGTAATCCTTCATCCGTGTAAAGTTATTAACCTTGAAAGGGAATTCGATCCTTGAAATGTATCTTCTTTCAATTTTTATCGGTTGGTACATCTTTCCTAAATCCAAAAACACCATACCTCAAATGGCTTGAGATTGCAATTTTCGCGTTCACTGAAAGCATTAATTTTGGTCGCCAATGTTAGACGACAGAAGTGATTAAACAAAACTTTGATCTGAGCAACTCCTAGTAAAAAATCGAAATGAACTGCCATTTCATCCATGACGTGACAGGAAACGTTTGTAAAAAATAGAATCCAGTTAAACGATCACTCTTTGACAAATTTGAGTTGTTTTTTGGAAAGAGGCCAACACCCCTCTTATTTTAGGGATACTTTAAGAAGCTGACTGCAGCTTTCCTCGCTAACTCGGTCGTGTCGGAAGCGTAAATGGTGGCCACCCATTCTTTGCCCATGATAGACATTCTCTAACCCACCCTGTCCCGCCTCGCCTCGCCCCGCCTCCACCTTCCACCAGGATGTGTGTGTGCGCAACCAGTGATTACAGATCCTTTCGAGCCGCGTTGTGATTGTCAAATCGGCAAGTGGACAAGCCAGGTCTGAGAGCAATTGCAAAGCTCATTTCATGCTCAGTTGGGAGGCCTCTAAAAGCTCTCTGCTAAGCGGACGTTTATGCTCATAAAAGATGGTCTTGGATTCTTGAGGCAAACAAAGCTCGTGTCGTGGACTCCCATGGTACTGTGCCGTAAGCACAATAATAAAAAAAATATTTGCAACTGCAGAAAATCTACTTCTCCATACAAAACCAAGGTGATCTTGGATAGAGCTGAAGGGAAGTATGGAGGCTTCAGGGAAATATTATTTTATCTCTATAGGAAAAATGACATTCGGAATGACTGTCTTTATTCTGAAAGTTATGAAGAAGAACAGGCTAATAGATTTACTCGGATGCTTAAAGCATTGCAGGAATGAGTGTAGTAAATCTAGCATCGTGGGTGAGTGAAGCACACTCAAGGAAAATGCTCGACATTTTGAGTGACATTTGCATTGAAGTCCACCATTTACTTGGTAGTAAATGAAGAGGAACCCAAGTATTACTAGTTACCCAAAAACCCTTCATTTATAATTTGTTCAACACCCTTCATAATATTCCATCTTACTCTGTTAGGAATTTTTAGTAGTATTTTGCATTCATTAGCCTTTATCAGAAGCTAGACAATGGACATTTTTACGGGTAAGAAGACACGGTAATGCTTGAGATTAAGTTTATGAACACTTTATCAGCGCAATAAATTAGACTGGATGGAGGAATAGCAGTGACAAATGTGTGCCCACCGAGACATTAGACGGCCTGTGGAGAGACTCAAATGCATAAGGTAGCTTCAGTATTTGCCGTCACGCAAAACTACGATGTCAGCATAAAATTGCATGCATCATTTCAGCATTAATGCCCACGTATAAGACTCCGAATAAGACCTCCTTACTCGCCAAACGACTGTTTGAGAGACATTAATATGGTAATGCCGAAGTAAGCCCTGGGCATTGGAGACTCTTCCCAAACAAGGGCAGATTTAGCACAATAAAGTAAATTTCCCGCATAAATTGTTTAGAATTAAACTTGAGACTCGAAACTTTAAGCTTAGCTACCACAAATATTTATGCATTCCTTGACGATAGTGGTTAATGAAATGGAGTAAATAAACGCCTTTTTGTTGAACTGCATGATAATGCACCAGGATAAGGCATTTCCCTCTACTTTTGCCTTTATCTTAAAGACTTGGTTAACGTTAAATGAGCAGATCTAGTACGACTTGTAACTTTGTCTAAGTAAAAAAAACGTTAGGTCCCTGGAAAAAATGAGTTGCAGACTAACCCAAGTGATAAAAAACAGACTGAATCGACGACCGCCTATCTAAGATGCCATAAATCCAGTTTAGAATCAACTGAATGAGAAATAGCTGTCTAATTACACCATAGCAGCCTCTGCGCCGTTGAATTCCTCAATCTGCGGGTAATTGTGGTGTTACAAATCACGTGTGAAAGAGTATGAAAAATCAAAAATGCTTATAGTAGGCAAAATAGTCCCACTGATTTTAAATACGTCAAGTCGGGTGTTATAGAACGCTGTCTTTCAAAAGAGCTTCAATGCACCCTAACTTGTCAAGTCACAAGCTTAAAGGCTTTCAAAGCAAGAGCGACATCCACACATTTTATCTTCATCCACTAAACACATTATACACACACACACACACCCTTCGATAAATTCCTTGACCCAACTAAACAACCACCATTTAAAACCCGAAACAACACTCCATTAACCTTATATGACTATAATTATACGAATTTTATTGGCCCCTTTGAGCACAAACTTCAAACCCTAAAGGGGGACGGGTGGGCTTTGGCTCCCTTTAAAAACATTCGTTCCAAGGAGATCTTGTCAAAATATGGGGATCATTAAAGCTATAAAAAGGCCAATTTAGCTAGGTATTCCAAATGTCTTAAAAGCCTCGAAGAGGTTAAAACTACCCACCCTAATTGAGGAACAGACGGAAGCGTAGAATGAACGACTTGGGCATGAGGGGCGGGAGCACTAACTTAGGCAGAGGAGTGGGTGGGGGCCAGAGGACGAGAAGGGACGTGACGCAGTAGCTCAATCTGTCGCTCAGTGGAGACGGGTTGAAAGTGGGCGAAGCGGAGGACGATCTCGGCACGGCCGGATGAGAGGCTGCGCACTGCAGCGGAAAAGCCGCTCAACTCAGCAAGGGGTGCGAAGGCACGCAGACAGCATTTACCTCCTCTGTGGCCGTCACACTCCGCCATCTCCACAGTCTCTACCTCGCCCCGACGCCGCGCTAACTCACCCAGAAAGGGTGCCAGAGAGGCATCCTGTGAACCCGAGTCTAAACAAGGAGGAGCAAGAAAAACCTAGTTCAACATACCAAAATCCGTCTTAATGGAAAGAGCACACATCTAGGTACCGCTGATGTAGCCATCAGAACTTGAAAACCCCATTGTTTCGTAAGTCAATGGATTCACAAGTAAGGACAACCCAAGCATTATTCGGAGTAAGACATTAAAACAACGGAAAAATAATTTGAATGAAAATATACTAGCAATGTGAAACATCTGGAAATATAAAATACAAAAGTACGCGGGTAAGTCCTGATGGTGTTGATAAGGAAACATTTACACGAGTGTTGAAGTTCATAAGAGCACAAATAACCCTACAAGCAAACATTTAATAGATGAATCACAAGGCAAAGTGATCTGCCTGTCATAATCAACTCACTAACATTTATTTCGTTGTTTATGAAAAAAAAATAGTTATTTACCGTTAGGATGGGCAACTCATTCATCAAAGTTCCCGATAGGTGAAAAACCCCAGAAACAACATCCTTTCGAGTACATAAAATCAAGGAACGAAGCAATTCATTACGAAAGCTCTTAATGATCCAAAATGGAGGTAAACACTTTATTCATGGAAAGGATAACACATCGAGGTCAAATACGCAAATCAGGTATAACTGTCTCACTCGTTTAGGTGCGATTCCACAGAGTCCACATTAGTTCAAGCTGAAGTCTCCTTAAAAAAAAAGGCAGCATGGCCCACATGTGGAGCATACAGCGATGAAACTCTCAATATTAATTAGGCAATTGGTTGATGCCATACAAATAACGGAAAGTAAGAGCAAAAAGTGTGAACCTTGTTACCTTTGAGGCCAAGATATGCTTTGAACCTCGAAGAGGAAGCAGCCAGCAAGATGAAAGCCGCTTTCTGAGTGCTATTACACTCACATGCCCGCTTTCACCTCACCTTATCTCCTCTCCTTCTAGCAGAAAAATCTCGCAAGTAAAAAGCGAACTTTTACGAGAGGTTGGGGAGAAAACGCCTAGGCAATTCAGTGCCAGCTATGAGGGTACACACAATGTCAGATTTTAAAATGTAGACTCTATCTTTTTTGGGATAGCACTCAAAATCGAGATGATACTTCAGGCGTGTTCCGTTGTGACAAATAACAATTCCATTAATTCAGCATCGTAAAGTATGTTAAACGAGAAGAAAAAATAAACCTACCAAGCAAAGCATGTTAAATTAAGCCACCTTTTTCCAAAAAACTTCCGGGGTAGAAAAGGTCACTGGAGGGTGAAAGTTCCATCAATCCGAGCTGCCAAAGCCTCCAACCTGTCACGAAGGAGTGACAAGTCCTCCCTCCCTCACATTTTTCACTTTGCCTCAAGTCTTCAACTGCACCCACTCCTACCTCACCCCCCAACGTATGTCAGTTTTCGCCACCCGAGTGACCTCCAGTATTAAGAAAAATTACACAAGCTCAGAGGCTGGTGGCTGCCATCCGATTAGTCACAAATTTCCCCACATAATAGAATCCAGCAAAGACCAAAAGAGTAATCTAGGTGGAGGAGATGGATCTGCGTACTTCTTTGCGGCAATACCTAATTCAATGAAAAGATTTGGATATCACTGTCGCAACTAAAATGTGATATTGTCATTTAAATAAAATGCTTTCATTTCCCATGGTAAAATCATGTAACCGCCGAAGAAAGCCTCTAAGTGGACATATTTACAACAACGAATTTTGTATCTACAACTGAGGTACTTTATTAGAAGTGGAGCCGACTGACCTCTAATAGGTAGGGCCTTTACCTGAGGACGAATGTGACTTTTTCTGTCTAGCCTTATAAAATCGGAATTCATAGCTACTCCGATTGTCTTTCAAGGCTACACATGTCGCTTCTATTACTGACAGGATCTGTTCATCCTCTTTTGAAAACGCCTTCAAAGCTGTGGCAGAGTTTACTAATATGCTCGACGTTCTAGTCATGTTTCATCCATGAGATTCCCCTGCATAATGAAATTCGACTGATTTGCCTGTTATCACACTCCCACCATTTGAAAAAAATACATCCGCTTCCCTGCCAGAACTACTCTGTTGAAGGTCCCTAAGCATCACAAGTCAAATATGCTTTAGTAAGCACCTAATTTAACGTCCAAGATGACTTTATGGGTCTGTCCCATAAGAGCACTGAAGATCTTTTAAGGCTTCCAAGTTTATTAAACTATTTTTTTTTAAATTGCACCTCAATTGTACACATTAAGCTAAAGTCAAACTCTTTACCATGATAATGTAGAGGCCAAACCGACCATCAAGTCTCCCAGGAAACCTTTTTCATCCTATACTCCTGGATTAGGGCTAACTAATTTGAAATATTTTACATGCGATTAGATACTCTGGTTGTTGCGCATCGAATTCTTTTATCCATTACTGAAAAAAAGGTGAAGGGAGCTAGTTTCGAAACAAAAGATGCGGTAAACCATACTGCAGTAAACGTTTAGATTGATGGTGGCAAAAAGTGTTCCATACGCTAAATTGGTCTCCCAAACAAAGCTAGTGTTGTAAGTCAGTTCGCTGATAGACACCAGATCTCCGAGAAGGTTCGTGCGGTTTTCAGTGCGGGTAGCTGGAATGATTTGTGGTAGCTTTTGGACAATCTTATAATGTAATAGTTTATGATGCAATATGAAGCACGGGTATGTATCAGCCTATTACTACCCTTTTCTGTGCTTTGTATTATTTACCCCTTATTTCAGGAATTCATATCAAAAAATGTCGGTTGAACTTAATGGATGGGACTCAGACTTGTCTGCTTTACGGACTGAGTTTAGCTTGGTTTCAAAGTTGCAGAAACCTTTTTATCAAAATGACTGTATAGCAGTTGGAAAAATGGTTTAAGAAGTGTGATTCTAGTGATAAATTTCCCAAAGAGGCATCACATTCAGCAAGCTTAAGATATCAAGAGCTTTCAATTATATACAGCACCATTAGTGGTGAAACGAGTGGTTTACACCTCCATAACTAACTTTTTTTACTTCTTACACTTTTGTTATGAAAATGATGTGCATTTTAGACTGCTTGCCCACTGATCCGTGATGAGGAATGGCCTTTTACTCCAAAGTTAAGCTGCCAACACACACGATTGGCTGTTCACTACTCGCTTCCAGCCTCCAGGACACGCGCCACATCATCCTCACAAGATTATGCTTCGTGTGAGTGTGTATGTTTGTAGTGGACTCCAGACCGAATCGTCCACCAGTTAAAAGCTAAACAATCACGTCTCAGATCTACCCGTAGCAATACAACTTCTTCAAAAACAGCCGAGATAAATAAATCAGTCGGATGAAAGTCCTCTTCTCACAGCACAGGGCAACGCCAGACCTCACACCTCAGAGAGCCGCAACACTTATCCGTAAAATAAGTTACGGCTTGGGATGAGGGAGGGAGGAAGGTACTGCCACATCCGCATCTTCTGTATTTCTCTAATGTTTCTCCAAGTGATAACCGCCTTTCCTTGAAATTCCACAATCACATACAAAGTGGTGTGGGCAGTTGGAAAACAAAGGTGAGATAAAAAGGGAGGTGACCAGGGCTAGGCTATTCCTTGGCTTCTAGAGACAAAACGACTTATGTGGGTTTTGCAGCAAGCTCGTGCCTTGTTGAGAAAGGAAGGTAGATTAGCCAATAAAATAATTTAAGAAGCTTTCTACACTTACTTAATTTTTAATTTACAAGAGAACACAAACTTATATGGTTACTTTATGGGCTGGGAGAGCCAGCTGCCATGGTTGAGTACCATTTATGGCCAAATAGAGCGCTGAGTAAAGTGCGTACATACAGGTGCGAGAATTGGAGTAGACGTCGTATTTGGATTGCCATACCAGATAAGCAACGGGTTGAAAGCACCCGGTGCAGACACACCATCACCAGATAAGGGATGTACGCACAAATAACACTTTAAAATCAAATATTGCTTCATACAAACTCCCTTGGTTAAGGTACCAGATAAAATGCACTGGATGCCCATCACTCCCCAAAAGATAAAAGAATACCAAAAATTTATTGTGGGAAAATATGTCGAAAGTAAAATACACAACTCATTCGAAGTCCTAAGCTTCTGAATGCTTGACATGTCATACTGATACACGGATAGAGGTGCTATCTTACCTTTTCAATAAGTCCATTTGAAACAAAAGGATCGGAAATAATGAAAAAAATAAACTAGAGATAATAGGAAACTGCTTAATCAACAGTTTTAGCTTTGAAAGAGAGTTTCCAATCATGTTAAGAAAGAGAGATCTGAGCACTTTAGCAAACACAGGATAAGTGAATATTTTTTTAGGCAGAAACGCTATTAGGATATATTTGCAGCGCCTATTTTTATGTAAATGGAACACACCGCACAGCATCAGTATGCATTAATTATGTATCCTTTTGCCAGTAAACCCAACCGACTATTATCCTCCTGTAATTGAAAGAAGAACAGAAAATCGGACTGCGTGCAACTTCAGCGTAGACACTGCATTTGCAGACACAAAAAGACACTGAGAATAAAAGGTAGCTGAAAAGATAATGCCCCTCTCAACGTCCCTATGCAAGCTACAGTCTCAGGACCCCAAAATGCAGTCAAGTGCAAGGCAAGATCAACAATTTTCTGAAAGCTAAAAACAGCATGATCGGTTATGTCTGATTTTTGACATTGTTATGACGCAATCACAGCTATTTTGAAAGTGCAAACGTATTATGCCTAAATCACTTCTATTAAAAGCCCACCAGATCTGTACATTTGTTGTGACGTCTTTCGGGAAGAAGTAGGCGCTACGAATGATTATGTAAGTATTTTTAAGCATGGCTATCTAAAGTGCCAAGAATATGAGAAAGTCAACAAGTTTCTACCCCGAACCGACCAGTATTTACAGAGAAATAACTAACTTGAATATCGATGTCCACCAGTTTTAGAATAGCAAAAGTAGTGATTTTATAAGTTAATGCATCCGATAGGAAGGGTTTTAGTAGGCCAGCCAATGCACAGATTAAAACGAATCATCTACACAACTTACCACCATCAAGAGGTATTTGGATCTCCACAGCCATGACAGGCTCCATGACTTTCCACTCGGGCAGACCAGCCAATGCCTTTGACTGTGCTTTCATCACAGTAGAGCGAAGGAGGGCAGCGAAGGATGCAAAGTTCTGCGAGGCTAGTGGCACCTGCAGCCGCGCCAAGTCGGCCCCCATGACTGTAGTGTCAGCGGAGGTGGCGGAGGACAGCTGACCGACGCGGCGGATGCGTACACCCACACCGAGGACGCGCGAACGCAGCAGAGGACCGCCCGTGGATAGCGCCACCTCGCAGCCCTGTCGCACACACGTCATCACCTTATGTTGACTCGCAGTCGACTGATAAGCATCTCCGCTGCCGCCGCCCCCCTTCTGACCCTCTAGGTTCCAGCCCTTCTCGAAAATCACCTGTGATAGACGAACCAAAACAAATGAGATAATTACACTCAGTTTTATTTTCGAAAATAGACGTGCTTTCTTTCAATACTGCGATCAAGTGACAATCGAGAAAATGATTTACTTAAACGAAGTGAAAATCATGTTTTTTTACCTAGATTAGTAAAAATTCTAAAAAGGCATTTGGATGGAGGTAAAGGGAAGGGAATGTAACTTCATTCCACTCACTCACAGAGAAGAGGCGTTGGTGCCAATGTTCAAGACAGGCTTGAGGCACACAGCAGCTCTTCTTCAATTTTGTGGCTCAAGATAATCAAGAAATCGGCTCATTTAAAGCCCACACGGGCAAAATGGCAATATCACTTGTTTGGCCAGATTAACAGAACTGCCATGAATTGATAGTAGCTACTCGTCGGTAATTGGACATTTTCATCGGTCAGTGAACTGACGGTTCACTAACTTGACACCTTGCAAATCCCAACCCTCTTAAATCACCTGAAATTACATTTATCACACCGTACATAATTTTGGAAAGCAACAGCATCCACTTATACACATAAACTCCAGACTACTCAATCCATTTACTTTAGATTACAATATTACCTCAAAATGGGGTACCACACATCTCTTTTTAATTTTTTGAATGCAATTACCAAAATGTGCTCACTGATGTTAATTTACTAATGAAAACTCGAAGAAAATTTCCCGAAAAGTTTTCAAGGCACGTTCAAAGTGTTTTATTAAAGGGTAACAAACGTGACTTGAAAGTGAGAAAAACCATAGTTTGGTTAGACACAAAACCAACGTTCATTCACAACAGCATTGCTAGCTTCTCGGGTTTATCAAGTATGTTCAAATTTTACTCGATTCAGGTAATTTCATAAAAGGCGAGTAAAAAATTGTACAGGACATGCGTCTAAAATTGGGAGCTGAAAAAAGTTCCTCCCTTTAACGAAAGGGCAAAAGTGCTGAGGGAATGGAAAATATGGTCCATTTAGGGATAAAAGTCGAAGAAAGAGAAGAGATGAAGCCTCCCTGCTCTCCCAGGGGGGACAAGCCAGAGGGCGTGACTGAAGGCGCGAAATTGAGGCACAAGATAATAACTTACCAGGAGTCAACAAACACTAGCTCCGCTAAACAATCCCTCCCCAATTAATGACCTAGATTCAAATCATCACGTGAACACGCAGGAAAGGCAAAACTGGGCAGTGGTTTTGATGGACTGAAGCTATAAGCCAGCTAACTGGAATTATCAAAAGTGGGCTGGGGTTTGAATCGGCAATCCTCAGCCAAGTAATAGGTGTTGTGTGCTGGGAGGCATTTATGGCATTAGTGAGAGCAGTCACGAACTGTATGGCAGCATTGTTGACGTAAATAAAGAAGAAGCTATCCATGGGCATGGAGGAGAGATAAAATCAAGGCTCTCGGCAAAACACTGCAAGAACGGACAGGCATGTGTGGTAAGTTTATGAGTCCCCGATATTCCCCCCATTTTAGTTCACCCACTAGAGTTATGAGAAAGTATAAAGTGAAAAACACGTTATTTACAAAATGAAAAGCAAAGTGCTCATTAGTCAGATTAAGAGAAATTTGGAACAAAGTGGGAGATTAAAGTGGCTAGGGACATTAGCACACACTGCGGCCCCAAACAATGGGAGACATTGCGTGTCGTTCATTTCAATGCTCCGCCTGATTATGCATGCCAAACTATACGGACTCAGAGAAGTGACAATAAAGCTTTCCGGCTTTTGAATCGAAATGAATGATGGCGGTTGTAAAAAGAGCATGCAATGGCTTAGAGGTGGTCTTCAAAATACGCCTTTTTAATCTGGCCATAGGGCTCATGGGAATATACCGGTTGACATCCACTGTTCTATGCAAACAAGAACAATAGGATTGAGTTACTTCCCTTCTATTCATCACAGAAAAATAAACGGAAAGGAGAATGCAAAAAAGGACGGTGAGCATGGCTGAACTCGAGTGGTCCGGGGTTGATAATTTAATTTAGAGATCGCTCTGTTCCAAGGATAATTTCTTCGAAGTGTGCCGATTGAGCACATTCTTGAAAGCATGGAGGTGGTGAATAAATGCACTGACATAAAAGTGGACTCTCGCAGTAACAATAACGCTAAGAAAAGTAAACGTAGCCTCCACGAAACCGAGTGTAGAGGGAAAATGCTACAGACGAATGCATTCTTTGTCCAAAATTTGAGTGAAAGCTCACTAGCCGATTTGGATTTGCAAAGTAGATGAATGGTCTGCCGAGTGGATATTAATCTAGGATTTGTAAATTCTCAGCCTTCACATTGATAGGACCACCTATGGGGAGACTATAAACCGTCAAAAATTATGAAATATTCTTCGATTGGAAGAAATTCTCCTAATTTGGCTCAACTTTTTTGTTACTTCATAAGATCATGAACAAAAAATTGCCATGTTTGCTCAAAGGGAATAGAAAATAAGTAGCAATGTAGAACAAACAAAGTCGCCAATGGATCCGCGTGATAGAGAAATGATATTATAAAACCGAACAAAGGACGAATTACAAGAAAGGTACGACCTTTTCCGATCTGCTAATAGTCAACGCTTGTCAATAAGCAGTAGGGACAGGCATAGACTTGAATGTGGACAGCGAAATGAGCCCTCACAAACCCGCAAAAAATAGACAAATTAGTATACTTATGGCTTGTTCCTTGGGATTAATATCAATTTGAGACATAGCTAAAGATGACAGCATCCTGTACGTACCCGGGATCTATTCGAAGCACTCATATGTCCATCGGAGAACACGTCAAGTTCCACAAATATACTCCTTTGTCGTCCACCAATCAGACCTGGAAGGTAATACGCTCTTTAGAGTGCTATGCTCTTTCCTCCTGCCTTCTTATAGGAGCAGAGCAGAGATGAGGTTGAAACAATTCTTCGCGAAGGCACTTTTATCATGCGTATAGAAAGATGGAGTCTGCTTTAAGAAAAAACCGGGATGACTAACTAAGTTTTTATTACAAGTTATAAAAAATAGCCCAGTCACCCGTTTAAGTGTTCCAGTCGAGCGTCGTTCTGGACATGCGCGGCTGCTAAATGGTCCTGTGAGATAACCGATCACAAGCAACGATATGACAATATAAATTTACCAGATGTCAATGTCGATGCAACATGAACGCAGTTTGGTGTTTCCAGTCCTAGCATTGGATACACAAAGATAAGTTACGGCAGATACGTATTTAAAAAAAAAAAACTAAGAAATATAAAAGGCCCCGAAACGTTACAGATAAAGTGGCAGTAGCCAAACCATCGCCTTATCATGCTTTTGATACGGAGAGCATTCAAATCGAAATGTAGTTGAGACTAACGTTACCTTCTAAAGTTGGGCACGTTTTCTCGTTAGTAGTAATAAGGGTAATGCTGACCTTAATGAACTTTTGCAGGCAGAGACGTTCACAGTCGAGACAATTGTCCACCAATAATAAACCATTATGTAACCACCTTAACAAGCACTCACAAGGAAGTTCTGCCACGGCATTTTTTGTGCGATATATGCATTATCAAAGTAGCCAGCAAGGAGTACAAGGACGGAACTAACACATCCTCTTTTTTAGTTACGGCAAAAACTACTCCAAAATGATCTGAACAATCGGCGGATTCTCTTGCTGTTCTATTTGGGCAAATAGTTAGTGGTAGAATGCTATGTTGAAGGCACATAGATTAAGAAATCTAGCCAATTTTGAGCCGAAAAAGTGGGTAAGAATAGGTGTTTAGACGTAAGGTTTGGTGTATGCATTCGTTGCAGAACAGCGCCATTTCCCAACAGCTCATTTATCACAATCCACATGAACAGGAATATTTTGGAAGTAAAACAAACCAGAAAATCTTTACAAACATTTATTCCATGATTTTGCTGCACAAGCTAAATTGTTTGCTGGAAAAATCAAAGCAAGTGAATCGAGAGTAGGCGGAGTCAAACTCGTTAAATTTTTGGGTAAGAACTTCGTGACCCACGATGCCTCGATAACTTTTAAAAAGTATTCACTTGCTTAATAAGTTATTTCGACTCTAGAGTGATAAAAATGAATTGCATCTCCTCGCTTTTGGTTCAGAGAATGCACATTCTCAAACTGTTAAACACACTGTTGTTTATAGGATAAACCTGCGTTTTCTGCATAAATGAAGGAGGAGTCACTGAAGGCACGATCTGTTCCTTAAAGCAAGCTGTTAAAGGCAAAGAGATGATTAGATTGACCTAGTGTTTAAAGTGGCAAACGCAAGCAATTGCAAATTTGGTTTCACTGATCCACTTGCTCGGTAATGCGCAATTGCAAATGGCTAAAGTTAAGGAAATTTGCGACAGAAAGGCAGTCGCTATCATGTCAACTTTTGATAACCACGCTACTCTAAAAAACTGTTCTACGACTCTAAACGAAGCAATATCATAAATGGAAACAGACTCAGAAGAAATGCATACAATTTCTCGCGTATGCGGTCCGACGGTACTAAATGAATGGGAGAGCGTATTTTTAAATTACTTTACTTTTAGGCCAATTTATACACAAAAGACACTCGCTGCAAACACCGCCGAGCCGTAGTCGAAGAAACACGACTGAAAGTGACCTGCGCAATTCAGATCCCACGCCGATAATAAGTCACTTGCTCACACGATACACCCCAAGATTCCCAACTCTTCTGTGCATTTATTGTAAGCCCGTGACTAAATTAAGGTATCTTACACCTTCAGTAAAGACTAGAGGGATATAGTTAAACGTTCATGAGAGTGGTTAAGACATAAAACAGCAAGCAGAAGGGACAAACAAATTGTGACACCATTTTTACTGTTCAAACGATTTCTTTAACTTAGAGTGAAATTAAAAGGATGAGCAAACAAACCTGTCGAGACGGCGGTCCCACGGCACTCATGACCAGCCCGCGGCATCTCCTTGTGCGAGGTAAGAAGAGGGCCCATGTTCACCTCCAGTCGGTACTCCCGACGCAGTCGCGAGAGCACCACCTCCAGGTGCAAGTCACCCATGCCCGCCACCACCCACTGACCCGTTTCCTTGTCAAAAGTAGCCTGGTGCGGAGGGAGACAAGAGAGCTAAAGTGCGGAGCCACTCGGTGGGAAGTTTGGATAACAGTAACTATTTTCTGCTAAAGTGAAAGCTTAAAGATAGCTCTAATGACTGGCTGAAAATTGCTTCAACCGTTGGATAGCAGCGGACGTTATCTGTAAGGCAGACAACATGGACGATCGTAGGTAACGAATATAGGAGCTATTTGACTTCAAAGTTAGGTTGCGAAGCTTAAATAAGTGTGCTAATTACTTCTCGTAATCATCGTTTTTAGCCGAAAGTCTAGTCATTCCATGCGACTAAACTGCAGTTAAAAATACCTTCTTTCAGTTATTCAAGTTCAAGATAAGTTAAGTATGGGTGTATAGTCGAATAAGGGGAGTGGATCGATTCAAACCAATGTCTGTTCTGTGTTAGAGTTACCTCGTCCGTGGAATACGAACGAAATCGGGCTTGTGACAGTTCACAACGGTTATTTCCACTCAAAGAGCCATTCAAACATACGGAGGGATAACAGATCACGGTAATTCAAGTTGAAAAAGGCAACTTCATGTACTAGTGGGTGGGTACACAGCTACAAAATAGATAACCCATTCCATTTCGTATTGAGGCTAGTTTTTATCAGTCAGAAAAATGAAGAAATACTACCACTAGAAACTCATTGATGACTTCTTAGTAGCTGCTTCCAATTAAAGGATTTACCACCCTTCATAAGCAAACCACTGCTAAGGTTTAGGGGATTAAAAGAAAATTTAGATTAAAACAACACTCTCGTGGGTAAATAAAAGATATACAAGGGTTGCTTTGATCACATGGTAGACATCCAATTGATCTATTAATAAAATCGTGCTACTGACTTTTTATAATTACTATTTTATCTAAAGATGTCAAGATTAAAAATTGGGTCCATAGTCAGGGCAAAATAAAACACACGAAAACAGGATCTCAAGAGGCATCATACCTAGAAAACGCCAGACGATAATTTAGAGGATGAAGCAAATGATTCGAGGGTAAGTATTAAGATGCGTTGAAGATGCACTGGTAACAGCAATTTGTCGGAAATGTTGAGCCCAAAGATTGTGTTACCTGCAATCAAACTCGATTGCATTTTGGGTGAATAAGAAAAATAACGCAATCTTGGGTTGAGAAATAACACCTGCTGTTTGTTATTATCAGCGCATATTGAGAAATATACCGTTAAAGGTGTTATTTTTGTAGTTTCAATATAATTAGGACATTATGTATAATTATGAAGTGTTTGAAAACAGACGAAATACTGACGGTTGACACACGACAGCGAAACGACGACTTCATGTGAAAACAAGCATACTCGACTAACAAGCCATCAACAAAGGACGTTGTACTCCAACAGTGGGACAAGAAAACCAAACAATACTACTTCCTAATTAGCCATTGAATAATTAAGTCTTTCCTCCTTGAGGTAATGCTGGAAACAGTTCTTTAGTTGACATGAGAAATATGACTGAACTCAGGCATTGCCAACATTTCCTTTCAAATAATTAGTTTCTCAGAGTACATGATAATAGGCAGTGATTTTTACAAGTAAATGGCAGTTTGTAAATAATTCAACATTTGCTAGCAATCTCATTAGAGGAGAACGGTAACCTTTAGATTGGAATTCTGCACTGAAAATCAACACTAGTTGGGACTTCTATAGATCTGACAACAATAAAGCTTCGGAAAATGTCTTTAATACTCCACAAATTCCGCTAAAACTACTTTTAGCCCTTTCATTCCTCCGGACATAAAAAAAACTAGGCCCACAAGATCACATTCCACAGTTGTAGAAAAATTACTTTGAAACTAGGATCTTCCCGCTGCATGCAAGTCAAAGCATGCTCAAGATTTCGAAAGGTGGAGCTGCTTCTCGGTTCCAGAGCAGCATGGACGACTGGCTGAGGAACAAAGGCACTATCAACTCCTCCATCCGTTCCTTCATCCTCCTCAGAATCAGGGAGATCTGGCGTCACAGGTCCAAGAATATCCCCAGTTCTAGTTGACTGAAGACCACTCAAAGCCACAATGCTTCCAGGACCCGCACAGTCAACTACCTCGTAGTTGTCGCCTGTAAGTTGTAGCAGGGCTCCGATCTAAAGAAGAATTTCAAATAAATTCACTACTGAATACCACTAAATACGTGCTACTTTGAGACCCACTTTTTCGACTGAGGAGGCATCCTCCAAATCTTGACGCGTCCAATTCCTAATTAGCATGCCCGGTGTAACGTAGCCGGAGAAGACGCGAGTCAGGGAGAGGGGACCACGTTGGGGGTCGAAGAGTATTTTGAATGTGAGGAGGACTGGTAAGGACTGATCTTCATGAGGGGTAGAACGCTGAATTCGGCTGAGAACACTAGCAATGAGGGGAGGTGGGGGACGCTGGGAGGGATCAGGTAGATAATCAACTACCCCATCCAGAACGGGTTGTATGCCAATGTTTCGACGGCTACTGCCCAGCACGACTGGAAAACCACGGGAGGATGTGGTAACCTAAAGTGGGAATGGGGATCCAGCTGCGCATCACACCTTGACTTAGGGGCGGCTTTCCATTTTGGAGTAAAGGTTAGAAAAACATGCCTTGAAGACCCAAAATTTTGCGATATTAACTAAATCCCTCGGGGATCATCAGAGTTATGGGTAGAGTGAGAATAATTCTGCTGTGTTCGGCCTGAAAGTGGAAGCATTTATGGCACGCATTTAATTATGCGTTGGAGTTAGTAAAATTTCAATTTAAGCTGAAGGACCTTAAGGACTGACTAACTTGGGAAAATGTCATTTCAGAATGGACTACAAACGGAAAAAGTGAAACGAAAAAAAAATTAGGAGAAACTACATCATTATGCATAATGAAGCACAAGTAGCGATTTGTTAATCTAAGGAATCATTGGTTAATAGAAGTAATGATTTGAGCAATAATAGCTTGCAGTATGTATTTCTGTAGTCGAAAAGTTATATTTTATGACATTCAGTTAAAAGCTAGCAACTCAAATAGGTCAAACTGATTGTAATTGTTCTGGCTTCTCGAGAAGTGTGATTGGGTTTTGATAAATGTTCCAATCAAATGACGATAAACGCACCTTAAAATTGAAATGTAAACATCCAATCTTCAGGAGGCACAAAAGGATAAAAAGTGGTTAAAAGTTAGCAAATAACATCTAGTATCCAACGGCTGTAAATAAAGGATTGTAGAGGCTCAAGGGAAAACAAGTCCACTCACTCGTTTCACGCAGTCGTGAACAACATCTGCAGGAAGGAGGCTTTCAGGAGTGTCGAGAAGGAGGTACTCGTTTGCAAAAGCATCATCCAACTCCGCTAAGGAGGCAAGCAGCTGTCCACGGGCTTTCAGCGCCAACGGCACAACTGCGGCAACACCAAAAACTGCCGACTCTCCTGATTTTTGGGGTTCTTTAGAAGCCAGAACCTTAAGCAAATCCGTTTGGGAGAAACACCGGCTAGTCTGTTTTTGTGTTGTAGGCCATACCTGTAATACAAAGATGAGGTGACGTAAAAGTTATTTTAAAACGGTAGAACTAACTCATTTACTTGTGAAAGGGAAGAAAATCCAACGAAACTACCTGAGATTAGCAGTGCGTAAGGTGTTACAAGACATATTTTTGTTATTTTGTCAAAAAAAGATAAAGGTGGATGACTAATTTACTACGTATGTTCATGACCACCGTTAAGAGTAAGGCGAGAGGATAGAAGAGAATACCTTGAGAGTGAGAGATGGCAAATCGACGATTCCGACGAACTGATCCTTCCCGATGCAGACCGGCATTTGAAGGGGAAAGAAAGCGCCTCCAAAACGTTGACGGAGTGAACGAAGACAGTTGTCAAAATTAGCCATTGGACGGTCCATCTTGTTGACAAAAATCAGCCTCGGCAACTGGTATCGATTCGCTTGAGACCTGAACGCTCCAAAAGTGGTGTGAGGGGTGGAAAAAGAGAGAAGAAGGGAACGAGAGGAGGGCACGACCTACCAGACAGTGCGAGTCTGTGTCTCCACACCCTTACAGGCATCGATGATGACGAGAGCGGAGTCGACGGCGGTGAGCCCGCGCTCCACCTCGAAAGTGAAATCGACGTGTCCCGGCGTGTCGATGAGGTGAATGTCGTGCTGGCGCCAGGTTAGGCACGCCGCAGCGCTCATTATGCTGATTCCACGCTCCCTCTCCTCCGCCAGGTAGTCCGTTACCGTGTCGCCTCTGTCAACCTCGCCAACCGCACGCGTTCGACCTATATCGATGAGAAGATCTTTATTCACTTATTTATTTCAGTTCCCAAAAGAAAGGAGGAATGGTTCACCAGCGAAGAAGAGCATCCTCTCAGTAGTGGTTGTCTTCCCCGCATCGATATGAGCAATGAGACCAACATTGCGGATTTTGTGGATACTCCCCTCAGGTGCAACTGCTGCGTGGTGTCTGCAGCGCCAGGCTAGGCCGACCCGAGAAAACGTGCCACAGCCAGGGCAGCCCACCACCCGAAACAACGTTGTCTAAAACAGCAAAACGGGTACGTCTAGGCCTCTGCTTGAATTTAAACCCATACAATTAACAAGTCCCAAGAATCATTTAAAAAATGGAAAGCTTTACATAATAATATATTGGGCGATACCACAAGCTTTATAAGAAATAAAGAAAGACTAGTAAGTCCTATAATTTGCGTATGCTCGGTTTTCCTCGCATTGCTTTAAAAGTTCCTTCTTTTTACCAATCGCCGTGCCCTCGTTATTAGCTGCATTGATAAGTTCATGCGCGAGAGAAACCCAAATTCTCTGATTTTTGTCCTTATTTCTGGCTGACTCCAGAATCCAACGAATTGCCATATGACGAGAAACAGTTTCATTCTGTGGAGGGGCAGGAACCTAAGAACAAGCAAATTCCAAACTAGATTGTGACGCAGCTGATGAACACGATAAAGGGAAACAAAGTAAGTACCTTATAGATGAAACCGCCGCGACGGACAGAGTGAAGTACAAGAAGCGGGGAACAATTTGTAACAGCCTCATTAACTATTTTGATAGGACTGACTTCCACCGCGTCGGACTCCGCCCCAACCAACCTTTTACGCTTAGCCATCTACAAAATAATGAGTCTGTGTGCTACAAACTACCTGTATGAACTTTATTTCTGCGAAGGTTTTACGCATCACTTCACGAACCGTCTCACGGTCGCCATCATACAACATCATTCCCATTATTTTAGCAACAACAGGATCCCAGTTTTTGCTGGAATGTCGCCACTTCGAAATTGGTTCCACGGTCTTATAAAGGAGTGGATCGTTGATGTCAAATTGTGTATCCGGGGGCAAGATTTTCGGTTCAAGGGCATAATGATACTTCTTACCACGAATCGGCTGAGAAAAATTGTAGGTTGGGGTGAGCCGTGAGAAAGGAAACACAAATCTTAACGGGAACATCCCTACCTAGAATCACCCCACCAGCTGACCATAACAAGGTTCAGGGCTTACCGACTCACGCGGCAACTCGCGAAGAAATTAAAACAAATTATGCAGTAAGTATAGAATGGGTTGTGTCAAACCAACACAATTTAGTTGTTAAGGAAAATAAATTCAACTTATGGGTTTTAGCACGCCTTTATTAACAGCGTGACTAGGAGGATGACCCGAAAGTCCTCAATATGCATGAAGCTTGAGCGCCCTAAAATACGTACCACTCTACTGCCCCTGCTTCGACCACTACTCTAGATCGTTGCTCTAACTTCGTTTTACAAAGCATCTCGCCTATAACTCAATTTAGATCAAATATGAATTTTGGCATTAGGCTATTA
This sequence comes from Echinococcus granulosus, assembly GCF_000524195.1. Taxonomy (NCBI): domain Eukaryota; kingdom Metazoa; phylum Platyhelminthes; class Cestoda; order Cyclophyllidea; family Taeniidae; genus Echinococcus; species Echinococcus granulosus. Next base: position 1,354,140 of record NW_020170390.1, on the reverse strand, counting down.
TTTCGGTACTGTACTTTATTGTGCTCAAAATCCATAGGAAAACAATGTTATTATATGAACATTGTTGAATTGATTTCACTTATAACTGTTAACCTTAAACTGCCATATATATGTAAAGGAGAACTATTTGATCATTCGTATAATCATTTAGAAATGTATTTGCACCTTGCTCAATAGATTTTCAACCGATTTTTATTATCATTATCTAAGTTGTTTAATGTATCCATATTACTAGCCACCTAGGAGGCTAAAACGATTAATCTTTTAAAATAAAATTAGATTTTTTAATGAGCAAAGAACCAAATGATGCAATAACGGAGGAACAGCTACTAACGGAATGCTCCGCATGACGAAAGTCATAGCTCAATGAACATTAAATTACCGTATAGCCCTTTTCTTTTTTTAGGCGTTGTTCTCAGCTTTGTCTAGGCCACTCTTCTGCTGCAATACTTTAAATGCTGTGCACAAGCCGGGAACGGAAGTCATTAAATTTTTAAGGAGGTATAAAACATTTAGTCCATCAATTCTAGAGTATCACCTTCTTTGTAAGCTGCTTGGCAGGAGTAGGATGCACTGTTTTTCTGCTTATCACAACCGCGTTATACTCTGCGATAAGTACGTTCTATACGCCAATCTCTGTTCTTAGGATCACCCGCCTAAAATTAAGTCTATTTAATGAAAGACAGTCTCACAAAGTTACTATTCCCTGTCTGTACCGCCTTGCCATCATGTTCCCATTTTATTACCACCTATACGTCTACTCGGGTTCTAGTTATCCACTTGATACATGATGGAGGCATCAGTTGCACACTCCCACTTTTCCCATGTAGTTTTCGTTTTCAAATCAGTCAGGTGTGATGTTGTTAACTGGATGCATGCACAAGACGAGGTGATTGCCAAATGGGAACGCTTTTTTGCAGATTTAGCCGTATGCAGCATGTCTCCTTTCCCTGAAGTAAAATTTGTGGTAGAAAGCCGAAGTAAACAGGATAGTTGCCTTTCTGAAGCAAATTTGCCTGCGGTTGCCACAAATGAAATACCCTCTTCTTAACCCATCTTTGAGTCATAATGAGACATGACAGTAGGGAAGATGATTTACCATTAATGCCCAAAAGGGCCAGGAAGCGCTTCTACACAAGTGTGAACCGCATCCAATCTACAAATATTTGGCTTCCAAAGTGTGCTACTTGAACGGAAAAGATTTGATAAGAGCCGATTTTCCTACTTTCAAAATGGGTTTGAATTCATATTCAGTTCCTTTTTAAAGTACAATGTGTCGAATCATATTTTATAGAGGTGTTATTTATTGAAAAAGTTGTAAATTTTGACCACAAACCTTATTTTAACTTCACAGCGGTTACAAGTGACGTCATTTAAAACTCCAAAAGGTATTTCCGAATGGGGCAAAGAGGGAGTGATTGCATTGATACATCCAAAAAACCAGGAATTTAACATTCCCCGGTACTCTTTGGGGGACTATAATACAGTAGGCAATTGGGATACATTAAAGGGGAAGGAGAGGGTTTATGCACTTTGTTTTATGCCTCGACAACGTCAAAAAGGTCATGTCAGCAAAAAAAGGATTAATTACTTGAGATTTTCTTAAAAAAAGGCCTAGAGGCAGAGGCTAAATGGCTAAATAATTAATTCAAACCATAGACTGAATGCAAACATGTTGTGCAAGTATTTGAAAGGTTGATTTATTCCCCTAAAAGTGCTCTTTAGTGACTCTGTCCCGTGTTCCAACATCACTTTTCTTATGAAGTTGTCAAAATTTGTAAAATGGTATTTAGTATTGCTGTTTTCCTTGCCACATTCCATCCTGCCCTTGCCAATGGTAGGAGTGTGCCTGTTTGAATGGCAAACTCATCTTTCCATTTTTTGTAAAGGAGGGATTAGTCAGAACAGCAGTTCCTCGTTATATTATTCCTAAAAAGGGGCCCACTTTGTAAGAAATTATTTTGGGGACATTTTACCAGCTTTTGCAAACGCAACAACTGCAAACACTTCCTGCCCATCGAAGCGCAGACGTGCACACACCAAGGCATTTATGGATAGGGCTCAACTCATTTAATTTATGCAATACTTTTAACTTAATTGTTTTCTGGGGGAAATCTAGAGGTAACTCGTCATATTTGGTGTATTTTAATGACTTCTATTCATTTAGTCAAATGGAAGCAACATGGTAATCTTTGAGGTACCTAATGGACATATTTACAACTGCTTGGAACAAATAAGTATAAAAACCCACTTTTTTATTAGCGGTATTTGGCCGGATTTTGTCAAAACTGACAATAACAATGAATTGATTTACCGCCCTGAAGGAAGAGAATGCTCTGGAGCACTAACTCGTCTAGGGCCCGAAGTATCGACCTAGCGTTATAATGCACCATTCCATGAAATGGCTAAGCGTCGAGTTCACTTTCGCTACATTTTAGGTGTGTTTAATTAAGTAATCTCCTCCTCTCAGGCAAACACTCGAACTGCCTTTTGCGAGTATGCGACCCCTCGACAAATCGGATGACTGGTCTCCATTCTATGCAAACGGAACTACAACCATTGCGCTCCCCGTTTGGGCGGACAACTCTGCCAGCCCATGGGATAACAAAATTCCATAAAATTGTACAAAGTGTTTAATTTGTAATAAGTGTTTATCCATTAACTTAATGTAATTGTAAGGTGAACTTTAAAAGGTCGAAACTCGAAGGAGGACTACGACTGAAGGCGCTTTCTTGTGACATTTCGGGATCAAGATGAACATGTTGGTGATAATGACTGCTATCAGACTGGTGGAATAAATTTTCTCAAGTTGAAGCATCTAGAATACAAATAAAACCCCCTGAGAATTCTCTGAGGACGAGAGGGGTCATAGTACTAGGTCAGAATATGCGTATATTCGATGTACAGAAGGGCTCGGGAGCTACTGGCATGGCCCGGCGCCCAGACTCCCCTGCCAAGGTGCAATAGAGGAACCACCAAGGTATGTTTGTTCATTGAGAACAATGGACGAGGGGCCCTGATCACGCTTCAGTGGGTTTAACACAACCAAGCTCGCAAGAGCTCGTCAACGCGTCCTAACAATGGAAATAACACTGTTGATTTAAAGAAGTTATTAGCAAAGAAGGTATGATCTGTCACAAGAAAAGTGCTATTGGCTGTGATAATAATTTCTCTTTACAGCCCGTTTTCCAAATTTTTGAGACATAAAAATTTTTGGATGGTGATATAATTGTACCCAATGGGACAATTTGCAATTAAAAGCAGTAAATTTATTTATAAATCACTTATAAAGGAAGAAGTTGTGTTCTTGGAATAATTGAGTATCATAAAGCACCATCCACCTAATTTATTTAGTATCTTTAGACAGATTGTGTGGTCCGGAGCAGAGGTTACGTATACAGCGGCATCATTGCTATGATCTCAATGAAGCGTGGCATTGAGTTGTCGGAACTATTTGCTGTGAAAAGGGAATAGCAGTGGGAAGCAATCCCCGACCCCACAAAAATGCTAAAGGGTAGTTGGCTGACTTTAAATTTCGCCGCAAGTTAGCTAACTTAGTTCGGGGTTGGGCGCTTGTTTATGTTTGTGTCTTGGGAATCAGGAACGATAAATAGTCACTGAACCCTCAGAAGTAGAAGGTTGTCCCACATTGCTTCTAAAGAGCAAATAGCGTCTTCAATCACACAGCTGATGACCGCCATCTTGTTTACTGCTCTAAAACTTAAAAAACCTAGATTTTGGAAGCGTTGTATGGTGGTAACGGCACGTTGTATTGTTTTCGTGGATGGGATGGCACAACCTATTAAATCAAGTCGTCCCTCTCCTCACATTATGCAGACACTTCCTTTTGTTTGATGTCATGTTTGCCACTTATTTTTGTAGGAAATTCCGTCAGCAAAACGAAGCATTCTAATTCCATACCAATTTAACCAAAGGCGACCTAATTACGAGGCTCAGAGATCTAAAGATCACAAGTAAATTCTGCAGTGCTTTGATGTTTTGTTTGAATGTGCGTTTAACTGCACGGGCTCCTCATTATTCGAGGATTGTTTTTTTCGCTCGACAGCATGGCGTTCCGTCTGTGCCCATAGCTTCCCAAGTCGTTTGTACTCCAACACCAAATTTGTCCCGTATTGCTGCCGCTTGTTACGAATTTGGGGAAGACTTGGTGTCCTACAGAGATATCTGACTCCCAAAACCCAAAATTTAATTAACGTGAGCCTAAATCCAGTCAGAACCAATTTTCCAGATTGACATTGTTTTGTTAGGAATAAGAAATGTAGGCCAATACCTTCTTCCTAAAAGTCTCATATTCTTGACTCGAGTTAATCGTCGTTTTAGAGAATGCCCTACAAAATTAAATAATGCACTGTCCACAGATTTGTACTGGAAGGTATCCACTGAGATAGTAATTTCATCACACCATCACAAACAAGAGCTTGTAAAGCCAGTAAAACATAGGTAATCCAGCTGTTCTCTATTAGGAAAAACCATTGCACTACATACATTTACTGAGTCTTATCAGCCTCCCATTAAATCGTAAAAACTATTTTTAAAGCGTAAAAATTTACTCAGCTCCTTAGTGAACATCTCACTGCTTCGGTAAATAGTTTTAGAGAATTTTTTGCTTTACCTCAGAGATTGTCCCTTCCACCGGAAATTGGGTAAGGAATCAAGCACACCCTGGATACAAGAGCCATCTATTTGAACACAAGCAATTGAGAGAGAATGTCATATTAGACGAAGTCGCAGCTTCTTTTTACGAATCAGAGTGAGAAGTTGAGCTTTTGAAAGTCCTACAATGAAGAAAAACACATTGCTTTTTACTCATCTGAACAGTCAGACACGTCTTTTCCAAGGGGAAAATAACATTAGAGGGGTGTCAGTCTGCAAAGTTTCTTAAACCACGTGTAGACATTTAAGTGTGTCAGCTTATTTTCTCATTTGGTCCCATCAAATTTGAAATGGAGTCGGGCTTCCTCCTCTGGGGTTACTCGGATCCAATGAACCATGCTACTTACCTGTGTTGCCGTTTTCGACCATTGCAGATTTTAACAAAGAAAATTCCTGCATGCACAGAAAGTATTAAAAATAACAAAAAAATATACCCTATGAATCAACTATCAGGCCTTATTTACACATCGTCAACATCAGAGTTGGCATTTGAATAATGTGGTCTAGGCAGCAAGCCGAGTGATTTAGCACACAAATAGGGGTAAAAGTGGTATTAAAAGGTGGATACGTGTGGTCTAATCTGAAAAATCATGGGGTATGAATAAGTACATTTTGATTAACAGTTTAAAAGACCCATAGTTGCGTCTATAGAAGTGATCCCATGATGGGGAGCAAAATTGGAGCTAATTAAAATTGTAGTCGCGTAAATTCTTCATTTCCGAGGAATGGTAAAGACTGCCAAAAGATCCAGGGACAAAGTGATAGCCGAGAAAAGCCAAGATTGCTTAAAATGCTGGGGATGGTCTCACCGGTTGGGAGTATTTCCTAATTAAAATGGACTTTTTCGGAAAAAGTGGGTCGTAGTTGGCATAACTGATACAGGAAATGACATGACATTTCAAAAGCTCAAAGCTTACCGCGGTTAGCGTCTAAGTGATGACTTAATAAGAAGCATGCGGTCCACCCAGGGAAACGGTTAATTCTCATTTGATTTAATTAACTAACGAAGAAAGGTAATATGAACAGCATAAGTGGGATTTTCTCCTTGGAAGGATGCATATGAGATCACGGGTTGTTAATTGTACGACATTTTGGCTTAATTAATGCATACCACTATTTGAAAGCATATACAGCATGATTTGTCTCGGAGCTACTCTCGTGAATGTCATTTGGAATGGGACACATCAACGTTTAGATAAACAAATAACTTGTTCAACTTCACTTTGCCGGACAGATATGACAACAAACGGGGCAGTTTAAGCTGCCATATCATAAATGTTGGCGTTTAATTGGCCTCAGTCCAGCCATCTGCTGTGCTTTATTATTTCTCGGGTCTCAGTCAAAATAGCTATCCTGATTTCGCCGAACTTGAAAGAATTATGCCGCCCGTGAGCTCTTACATAATGACAAACTAGAGTTCTGTGTGCTTGGAGAAATTCACGTTTTTATTACCCATTTTGACGCCCTATTTGATTGTGGGTCAGATTGCAAAAGCATCAGATGGGCACGAATAAAAACCTGCACGATGCTCTGCATCAGGGTGAATTTCCATCACTTATCCACCCTCTCCAGATGCTCCTCATCGCACGACCAGCGCGTGCGGTGTGTGCATGGATGGGGCATTTTAAGCGCCTGTCAGCAGTGGTGATGTAGCAATCATAAGCAATGTAGCCAACTTTCTCGTAGACTGATGCTGATGATAGCCACCCTACTATTTTGTGCATTTTGTGACCCTGTGGACTAAAATCTCCAGCAATGACTGGGGCTTGTTGTGTTTAATGACGGCAGTGCCAGAAATAAGCAACAAGATTTTGTGATAGCAGCTGCTCCTTGTAGTTATTTCCAACCTTGGTAACTACATCGAGATGCTTGAAAGCTGCCCCTGCAATATTCGATATGAAGGTAACACATTTATCCTTCTCGATACAATTAATTGTCTTTAATCAAGAAGTTGTTCGAACGATTGTAAAGGAATAGCCTGTCAAGGAATCCTTTGGCACATTAGCAGGTACATTTTCGGAATATTTTCAGCACTCGTCTATGTTTTGACATAAAACTGCACACCAAACCATTGGCAATGGAGACCTGCGGTGTTATGGAGTGACCTCCATAATGCGTTCATTACATTGGGGTTGTAGGAACCACCCACGTCTACTATTCGGGATTTGGGTTCGAAGTCGTCCCAGTGACCACTTAATTACCTCAACATGGTCAGGATTCTTTAATCATAAAACGTAGCTAGTCTCTTTAACTTTATGCGCATTTCATTAACACTACCGGCTTTATCTTGCAGTAACTATTAGCCACTACAGGTACCTTGAAGAAAAAGAATGTTTTTTCTATCTGTGCAAATCTTCCCGCCAGTAGTGTCTGCCGTCCAATAAGCCATTCTGACCTCGTAGTTCTCCATCGGTGCACCTGAATAATCTGGTCTTTAACTGTCAACACCTCTGGACAGGATTATGGACGCTAGGATAATATTTCAAAGCCTTTCACTTTCTTGGATATTCCACTTTAACTCCTTTCTTTAACGGAGTCAGAGTAAAAGGCTCCATTCGCATGTATGTCTAAAAATTCAAGTTTCATAGTTGTTTATAAATTACATGAAAAGTGTCGTTGTTACAATTGTATTTAAAAAATGACGGTAAAGCTGTTTTCGACCCTACACTACACAATTACTTGACGCCACCTACTTACCAAAGCTGCTTGAAGGATTAGTTTCCGGGGGTAATTTAGACAGAACGGGACATATTATAAACTAATCCCATTTCTGATAGCCAGATTTTATCGTATTTATCCATTACTTAAGATGAAGAGTTTGATATTCGGGATGACATTGCTATTGCAGGTTAGAGCCACCCTAAGAAGTCCTACGTTTTAGTAACCAATCAGAGTTCGCCCATTCGAGTTGACAAGGCGACGGTAGATTGGACTCTGATTTGCATTAGTTATTTAAATACAGCATCCTTTTGCACTGAAAAAATGCAGATTTATAATAACTACAGAGTTATTTAAATCTGAGTGAGAACTGCAGTCCTAGAAATTCATAAAAATGACAGTTTACCTTAGCTAGCTTTCTGATACCTAAATCCTTAGGTCCAGAAGGCACTTAAGGGAACTCTATGGAGGAGACTCCTCTGTACAGCAAATGATCTTATATTACTGTCTATTTCGACCTTGCATAATGTTTTAAAGGTAGATGATGCACAGTTTAGTCGAAGCCCACAAGCAAAAATCCCTACAACCACAATGAATCCGGCATCGCTGCCAAGCAGGCATGATCCCATAAATAAATTCTACCAGAATTTGAGTATTTTGTTTCGTAGCTAGAGTTCTCATATCAGTGTTAACTAAGGTTGGCTATATAAGAAATTTACATCCGCTTTTCGGATCCACATTGAATTACAATTGCTACACTAACGGGAATCCACTTAATAAATGTGGAAATTCATCGTTACCTCGATGACCAAGCTCCGAGGGGTGATTACTAAAATTGATACATGCAGAAAAATGCCAATCACTAGCCTTGTGAATCAGCTAGAAGGTAGGAGTTTTCCTTCATACTGCTCATCTCTGCAGCCGTAAGTCTTTCCACACCATTGGTGGTAATCAGACCAGAGCGAAGAATGACTGGCAATGTCACACCTTCCTCTGGCGGTAGTATTGACAATGGTGCTGGTGAGGGAAGGAGTGGTAACTGCTGGTTCTGTCCAAGATGGTGATTACTCATAACCGGGGGAGGGCTCTGCTCCCTACTGGGACTTTGTACCGTTTGCGGCAATGCTGCTACCTTCGCTTCCGACGCACAACAGTAATGTGTAATGGGATCATCCAAAGCCTGTTTCCCCTTGTGCCTTTGAATCTCCGTTTTATCGCCTTGCCTTATCAGTAGCATTGCCTCGAGGAATTCGAATATGAAGATACACGAGAATCCAATAAACAGGGAGCAGAGACCACCAATTTCTGAGAATAATTTTGCTAGCGAATAGATCTCCTCTTCGGCAGCAACTTGGACATTTTCTGATCGGATAAGCTTCAATTTCGAGGTGTTTGCAGGCAGCTTTGAGTCTGGTGGTTCGATGACAAGAAGATTTTGTTTAACGAACTTTGAAAGCACACAGGGCATTGGACACTGGTCGTAGAGCACAGGCGAATCGGAGCACTGAGTGCGTTCGCACCGATCATTTGGGCAATTCGCAGTAGCTGTGGAGAGAAGCCAGTCCATTGTACAGGTGCATCCGCACTCCAGAGCGACCTTCATGCAACACACCTTCCATCCGCAGGCCTCACGGCTATAAAGGAACTCGGTATTAAAGAGACTAACGGCTTTTGCACTTTTCAGGGTGGCTGGCTGCCGCCGTTCGTTGGTGCGCATGTCAGTGGCTTGGTGATCGGGTAAATATGGCACATTATTGGTGGGCCAGGCGCGTTTTTTCTCAATTCCTAGCCGACGACGATCGAGAAAGTCCAGAAATGTTCCGTTTTCTCCAGTCTCCTCGAGAGTTTTAGCAAGCCAGGCCGCGTCCGCACCATCATGACAAGGGTTCCTCGCTGTATTGGCACGTCTCGTCACCGACTTTGAGTAGTAAATGGAGACCTCACTTTCTGGCGCCAGAGTAGTGTAAATGTTACGATCGTAAGCGCTGAAGGGCAGCTCACCACGCTCGTGGGCTATTATCCCGAATGTCGTACCCCGTGGTTTGACACTGCTTCTGGTCTCAGTTGCGATGCCTGCCATGTGCATGTCCTGCTGAATTGTAAATTCAACATGGGACCAGCCAAGTTCAGGACGTCGAGTGGTCAGTTCAAATGTTGTGCACATGAATTGGCGTACATTTGGAACCTACAATAATTTGGAGAGGCTTGAGTTCAGTAGTAAAATCCTTGTGTTACCTCGCCACGGGGAGAATGTAAAGCAGAACAAATTAGGTGTTTTCGAAGTTTTTTAGTGAAATGATCTTATCTACCTCCTTAACCTCTGCAAGGCCATTTTCTAACAACCTTTAGAAAGTATGCGGGTGAAGATTAAAAATCGGAAGCCACTTTTGCTTTTGTGCACATGCCATAAAGCCTTAATGTCATTCGCATTCAACGAAATTAACTCATCAGTGGATAGAATCTTTTGTTTTTCACGTTTCTGACTATTGTTGTGAAATCGTGTTCATATTCCGCCAGTCTTCCTTGGGAAATCTAATGAAATTTGTGTTCCGTATTTTTCAGTCAAATGTTGTTAAGAAAAATTTTTCTTCTCTATACAAGAGTACGTTTACCAGATAATGGAGATGAGTTTTCCTCCTTTTAAGTCCACCTTTCTTTGATTAAATGCAGCCCAATTTTACATAATTTCGAAAGCAGCTGATATAGGAGGCAAGTTGTCATTTAAACCCTCCTACGTATATGCAGGAGCACTTACCGAAATGCCTTTGTAGAGAGAGGAGGAAAGAGCAAGCAATTTAACAGATATGTGGCCTCAATTAGGAGGAGGCAAACGATTTGCCTTAAATCATCGTGAAGCAAAAGCAGCTCATAAACGCGGGTACAGACAAAAATTGTAGAAAAATCGTTTGCAGCGCATGGAATATATTTGCTGTCAAAGTTCTACTGAACACATCTGGCAGGAGTTTCTCCTCCGCACTGTCTTGAAGTTGTAAAGCAAGGCAGAAACTGCAGTGTAATTTGGCATTTGATGTTTTTCAATGACCCATAATCGCTGTGTTAATCTGCTGTCGTTATTACTCTCCCAGTCTTCACCATAACACTTCTTACAGCTTTCTGACTGAATATCTTTAATTCAGGGCATTTAAATTTGTCCATAATTTTGCTTCATTTCTTTTAATTCATCCCTTAAATTTAACGTCCTCTAGTTTAGGCTCTACGATTCAATCCTCACAGTGGCTTGAGTAACAAGTGACTAAACATTTTTTCGAAAATTATTCGGATGACGGGTTTACTTTTAATTACATGCAAAGCCCATTGAAGGGATTTCAAAAAGATCCTCCCTGCCTCATTATACAAAAGGGCAATTAAAAAAGTTTATTTATACGTTGAATAGGCTTTTTGGAAGGTGAAGGCTTGCAAGGAAATTGCTTGAAAGAGGAGCGCCGTATACTTGTCACGCACAGAAGGTGCACCCCTATGGCCCTCTTTAGGAATTGTAACAGCTGTAGTAAGCATCTGTCAAACACACTGCCAAAGTGTATTCAGATCCAGGCGATCACAGGCAGTTCGGGCGAAAGGGTAAACAAGGAGCGATTTTATTTCCGTACGGATAAGCCATTAACTAGCTTACATTTAACCGTTATTTTAACTTTTTACATCTCGTAACATTTTCTTACCACCCTAAGGGCATTTGTGTTTAAAAAGTTGTAGAATAATCCAGATTAAAAAGCCAAATCACCAGACGCACCCCTATTTCGTCTTTTTTGAAACAATGAATAAAATTTTTACTGTGTTTGGCAGCTTTGCGAATTTGTGCCCTTCATCTGTGCTAATTCCAACTGCCGTTCATGGTTTAATCACCTGCCATTGCATGTCAGAATTAGCGGTCACCCACGGAAATGTTCCACGGGTAGTATATGGCTTTCAGCGGGCAAAAAGGGAAGTGACATCTCATTTCCAATTTAGCCGGTGAGTCTAGTAAGAGTTGGATTAGCAGAGACTTGCACACATTTTCCCATTTAGTTATGAGTATTACAAGCAGTTTTGGGTTTGCTCTAATAGCACAAAATTACAGCCTGGTTAACCAAAACTCGGGGTGAACTGAATCAAGGAATAGACGTTCACATGAAATTTATTGTGATACGACTTTGTGATAAATGTTAAACATGAATATCTGATTTTTTAATGCACAAATCGCCGTCGTCGCTAGCGTGTGTCTATTGTGCTAGGAGCATAAAAGGAAAACGTCTAGTCTATTTTGCAGGTAAGATCTATGTAACAAACCATTTATGGAAGAACTTTTTGCGAAGCTGAAATGCCCGTCTTTGTTTAGCATTCCATCATGTTTACAACAGCATAGGTACGCATCATAACATGGCACAGGGGAAATCTTTTACTTTGAAGTGCGTACCTTAAACTTAATCAGATGGCATTAATCTGGCAAAGACGGTTTCAGCTAAGAAATAACTATCGCGAATCACTGTGAAATCCGAGCCACTAAAGGAGATTTCCTAGAAGCTAGGATGGTCCATGTTCCTTTTATGCGAGTGATTTTAGGCAAGTAGACGCTTTTGTGGAGGTCAAGTCCCCTTCGGTACTCCATCTTGGTAAGTAGAATGGCCTGACATCTAACCACGAACATGTTAACCATTAAGTCACCAGTCGTAGCTTGTTGTTTCAGTTGGTGTGAACAGTAATTCGCTTTAAGCCAATTTCGATGCAGCAGTGTAGCAGGACAATAAATTTGTCTAAGTCTAAAGCCGGTTGGTGCGTAATTTTTGAAATCTGATGTTCCTATCCCTGTTGAAAAAAGGTCAGGACGATCAACAAAATTTGTCTCTTGGAAATAAATGCTAATGCTTGATATTAAATTAAAATGCATGTTCAGTCAATCTGGTCGATTACAAAGTAATTACTTTGTTTTAGTAATTCGAGCTCAGCATGTTTTGCGGCCAAAATTGTCAAGTTTCCATAGTATTCCTTTTCATGCAGGAGTGGGACTGCACAAATCCATGTCCCTTAAAAATACCACAAGACACCGCCTTAAGTTATCGAATGGCCTAAATAACCGGAAGAAAACCTTTGAGCTGCTTTATCCTCGTTCATATGGTTTCATTATTTCATTGGAAGACGTTCTTCCAATTTCGCACCCTACACCGTCGGTGGAATTGGTGAACCTGGAGACGTCTTAGTGCAAAATTAACTTAAACCTGCCTTTTAGAATCCAAGATGCAATAAGATAGCGGTTGTGAACTGAACAAATCATGATCCCATTAGGCACTTATAACTTCTTTTTTTTTTTATTAAATTAGTCGACAATACGACATTATTTCAACAGTCAAATCCGTACGGTTTAATGCCACGAAAAGACTTATCCACTAATCACTTTAAAGAGGGGAAGAGGGAGAGAGTAAAAGGCAGTGAATGAAGTGCCTTGTTCAATGTAAGGGCAGTTTATTTTTGCCTCAAGTTTACGTAGGTTTCCAAACGCTAGTTCAATTTTTAGTGTCAATTTTACAATAAAAAAGAAATGGAGGGCTCCAAACTAACCCCAACAGAATTGCTAAACTAACTCTATTTTTTTTAAATTAAAAGTAGAATTTGATTAACCTTGCAAATATTGCATAGATAAAAAATTTAAAGTGCTACTGGTATTATTTGCGCCTGGGAAACATCCCAGTTGGATGTTTAAGTGAAATCGTGTGCTGATTGACAAACGAATGGCGATAATAAACAAGGTGCTTCATCACCCTCCTGCGACCAAGACTTCAAAGTCAACCACTCAAAGATACTCCATAAAACGCCATTAGAGATATTTTCGTGGGCGATGAGCAAATGACCGGGACGACGACTGGATGCTGGTATATTACCTGCAATCTAATAAAAAGAGCTTTGGAGGTAGCCATCCGCCCACTTGTCCATTAAGTTTGTTGAGATTCGCAGTGAAAGTAGTTTATCTGAAGGTAGGCGCACCAACATGATACTTGTGCTTCGGCCTACAATCCACTAGGATGCATACGTACCGATCTACAGGTAAGAGGATAAAATAAGGAAGTTGTCCTTCCATTCGACCTGAAAATAGTACTTCTGCCAATAACATGGTATCTATTAAAATTTGTATCACTGCGTTGTCTACCATCCCACAATTTAAGGAGTCTGTCACTGCTTGTGCTGAAACTTCACCTGTTCTTCCCCTAAGGATCACAGACAAAAAAACCGGGAATTAATGCCTTCTAATTTATCCCATTCGTTGAGTTTCTCCAAACGTAATTACTTTTGGATTAAAGATTAGGCTACAGTAAATGTAAATAAATAAAAATCTTTAATTAGTAGACGGTATTTCACGGTAGCTTTACACTTTTGACAACCATAAATTACGAGAATGTAAATAAATTTAATCCTGTTAACTTCAAAATACACCACTTTCTGTAACAAAAAGACAACTCCAGATGTACGCGCCAGAAATCATTGCAAAATACTTTTGAAAAGTACCATTCGACACACCCAGAAGGCTTTGATTTTACCTAATTTTCTTCCTTTTGAGAAATAAGTAGTGAACATTCCCTCCAGAGTGTTCATTTATCAATTGTGGAAACTAGAAAACTATTATAGTCTTAATTCTTCGGTCTTAAATTAGATTGGCTTAATGCTGTACACAGTTGAATGCAGGTTAAGTCAATGAAAGAACTCATTTCCCAGCTTAAGTTATTTGTCACCCTTCTCGTCCAAAGATACTCAAATACCGCGGTTGTTTCAAAGCACCATCTCTTAACAATCAAGTAATATCAACTATACTGTCACGCTAAGACTCACCTGTTCCAGCACAAAAAGTTGGTAATTGTTCACAATACTGGCGGGTTTTATTTGGAAGGTAACAGAGAAGTTGTGCAGTGCTCGGTAGATGGGCGATTTGGCAACCACTTGAGTGTCCCAGTAGAGATTGCCTGAGGGCAGGTAGTGACCGATCGCGCCAGGAGGATCAAGTGCTTTGTTGGCGGTAATCAGTTTCAGCAGCTCCTTGTTCACCGCTGAATTCAGCCACGGCACTGCACCTTGTTCGGCTTTCTTGTTCGCCTTTGGCCAGCCGTGCTTCTTTCTGGCGTGATCAAAGAGACGATGAATCTCCTGAGGATCGGGACAGATGGTAATGCCCGGTATCTGATCATAGACAGTATGTCGTCCGGAGTAGTCCAGCTGGAACACTGTCTGATGCATACAATACTGGATGATGACGAGGGTAATACAGCTGCAGAGACCAATGAACATGGCGGTGGAGATAATGACCCAAATGATGCGCTGAAGGCGGGTCGGCGCGCTGGCGATCTTGGCGATCGGTACGAGAGAGGACTGGCTGAACACCTCCGATGGAAGGCTCATCGCTGAGGCTGAAAATTCATCTCTCTCAGTGGTACTTCACTATTTATACCCTCTTCAAGCTACCACAGCAACGCCAGTGTTGTGTCGTCCGGAAACGATGACCGCGAGGCCGCGCCGACCAATCACAAGCCAATGTTTGACACGCAAACCTTTAAATTCAGATATCATAACTACACACATTTTTTCCCTAGTTCCCACGCAAGGGTGTTTCTTCTGCGACTTCTGAATTGTACTAACCAGGATTCATGTCGAGTTGAGGAGCCTTTTGACGTAACCTTATTCCAAAAAGCAACCTAGGAGACGTATTTTGGATGCAAATTCATGCTGGCAAAAAACCCTCAGGTTTTGTTATGCTAGTCTAAATTCTGCGTAAAATGCACATTTAAAATAAAATTATGAAAGACATTTGCTTTCGCTCTCACCTATACGAACTCATTTTGAGTGCCGCTAATTTAATTGAGGCAGCTCTAACACCATTACTTCCTTTGTATCGCCCTGGTGAGAGACACAAGAGTTTGAGTCAAATAGGTAAATTTACCTCCTATTTTTTACGCAGAATCGGGTTTTGCGTGCATGGACTCTTCATTTTTATTTACAACTTGCAATTTAACACAAAAAGACTATCTTTTAGTTAGTAGTTTCCATTGGTAGTGAACTCTAAGATTATTTCTTCAATCTGGGCGGGAGACGGTCCATTAGTACAAAAAAATGTGGCACTAATCGAAATTTCACATTTCCACATTTGAGTTGTTCGGAATTTTATGCGCGTTGTGTATGTGGTGGACCGACAGAATAGATACTGCCGAGTGGTGGTAAAAAATACCTTTCTCAACTTTGGAATTTTAGTCTGATCTCTATAGTTAGGCATTTGCTGATGTTGCTTTGCTACTTTTTTGACTTAGTCAAATAACAAATGAATTTTGGTTTCGGCATCACACCTGTCTACGTCTTGATGGTCGAGGTGCTGGATGGTTGCACACGTCGGAGGAACTGGGGGCAACCTCTATCGACTTGCGTGTGGCATAAATGGGCCGCAGCGTTGCCCAATTTCGTGGTATCATCAGCTAAATTGGGCAGAGAGAAAAAATAAACCGCTCTCTAAATTTTTTTCAAAAAAGCGCAGCTGAAATTTGCGTTTTTTGTTAAATGAGAGATCACATGCAACAAAAACATTCTGCCTTACTCGGAGTCCAGGGCAAGTAATCAGACCTTCATCGGACCACCAAGAAACAGAATATGAAGAATAACGCATGTTTAAAACACACTAATTCTTAAATTAAAGCAGGAATTCAATATTGTGTATCTTAAGGGAATGCCTTTTAGAATGGACCCCTCCTGAGCAATCATAGGCTTTGCTTCTGAAGTAGGATTTTTGGTGGAGAAATTATGCTAGCTTAAGGTAACTGAACAATCTCATGTTTTTATTAAACAGTTATACAATTACAGAAGGCTTTTTAGAACTACTTTGGCCTCGACTTAATCACTATCATAATTTGCAGTTTCTTCCCAACAGGATTCGAGCTTGCTGTCTGGCCCTAGTCACCTGTTTCTATCTCACCGCTATTTTCCAACCTCCAACTACATTCTGTATGTGATTGTAGAATTTTAAGGATGGGTGATAATCACTTTGAGAAATGTTAGAGGATTAGGGAAGACGCTGATGCGGCACTGCCTTGCTCCCTCATGGCAAGTTACAACTTATCTCACAGAGAAGCGTTGCAGCGCTATGAGGTGTAAGGCTGTTTCCGAAGAGGTTGTATCGCATCGGGTAGATTTGAGTCGTAACTGTTTAGTGTTACACTGGTAAACAATTTTGCCTGGAGTCCACAAGCAGACACACACACACACGAGGTATGGCCTCGTGACGATGATGGGCTGCATGCCCTGGAGGTTGGAGACGAGTAGTGGACAGCCAATTGTGTGTTGTTAGCTTAGCTTTGGAGTAAAAGGCCATTCTTCATCACGGATCAGTAAGCAAACAGTCCAAAGATGAGCATCATTTTTATAACAAAATTGAAAGAAGTAAAGTGAAGAAAATGGTAACTTATGGAACCATATTATCATTTGTTAATGGGTGTACGTGGCACCCATTTGCTTAGCCCTAACCACTTTCTCCATTGATGCATATATAAACGGTTCGTTTTACCACCCATGATGCTACAAATATTTGTGAGCTCTTGACAAGTTAACCTCACACGTAATTTCTCATGACCAGTAATAGGTCTTCTGAACATAGTGCACCTTTGAATAACCCCAAAATTTGTTAAACTAAAGTTTCTTTGAGAAGGTTTTTACAATTGTAGACCTTTGTGAAGTAGACAAGCCTATATACCATTCATGGGGCTCAACAGACACTTCGCAGTACTAGAGTTTTAAACAAACAGTAACTTAATGATAGATTAGTGCACCATATTCTATGCTATGCAGTGCAAATAAAAATCGCACTTTGCAGGTTTGTACAAGCTACCGCAAATCGTTGTGGGGAGAAGTGCCAGGAAGCCCACGAACTTTTTTGGTTGTCAAATATTTGCAGCTTTACGCTCTCTGCCCATGTAGTATTTTGAGTGTAGAAAGTAGTGTACATGATTTATATCGAATGGCTAAAATACTTACCTCCGCCGAAAGAAGTGTGATTTGCATAAAACAGGATTTAATGAATCTTGCAGTCCTTTTACTTACAGTTTAGCATTTGCATTACCCTTAGAGAAAATTGCATGTGGAGCAAAATTGAGCTAGTTTTCCCCTCACTGCCCAAGACGCTTAAACGTACACTGGATTACTCCTATTAACGATAGTCATTTTCAAATTTGAGCTTCGAAAACAACTGGGAGTCCATGCACAGGTATGGATTTTAGGATGAGAATTAGAGTTTGGGGCGTGAATGCTCAGCTTTGATTTCTCCATCCGCAAAAGACACATCTAGCGCATTTGTAGACATCTTCAAAGGCAGAGAACACACTGTACTTCCTGTGGGTGCTGGTTTTAACGGTATGAAACCAAAAGAGTGTATTAAGAATTCACTGTCCTCAACTTACTGCTCATAACGGATAAATCATTTTTGACCAGTAGAGCAAAAACAGCATTAGAGAGGGAACTACACTGACAAGGAAGTTAACACATTGCTGACCTCGTGGTGGTATGCTATGAATTTGCTTAACAGATATAGGTAAAACACTACCTTTAACAAACAAATGACTAAGGTCTTCCTTTTGGATAGTTTATCAACCGTAAACTGATACAAACCTGAGCCTGGTATCTACTTGTTCGTTGTTTAGAAGATTTTCGAAAGCCAGACAAAAATTGTCCAATTTGCATTCCTCTCATCGACTCGTCTGGGATACATCCCATTCTAAATTGTTTTGCAACTGCGCAGTTTCTCGTCCTTGAGGATACAAATTTGCAGGCAGTATGTTAAATCAGAAAATTCTGAGGAGCCAAAGCACTTTAAGCTCTCCAATTCTTCGACAGATTGTGGCTGCCATGTGCACGGCAATTTGTACATTATGCAGCCTTGGTGTGAGAACGTGAACTTTTCACATTCAAATCTATGAACGAAACTATCAAATATAATTCCATTTACTCTGTTTTTAAGGTCCATCAATACCAAATTGTTAGGCTTTCGTACTATTTTGCTAGCTGTTTTAAACCATCATACTAATTTGAATGCATAAGAATGCAACAATTATTCGATCAGCATTACATACAGGCCTGAGTAGGAACACGCTTTTGCACGTTTCACCTTTGAAATGTCTGATTTTGACTAAATTTTACTTGATGTCAATTTTTCCCCATTCCTAAATAATTTAGAAGTAGTTGAATGAGCGTATTTTGCACTCGCCTGCAGTTTTGCGTTCGTTCAACTTCCAAGAAATGACGCAAGTGGAGTGGTTGAGTATTGAGGCAATTACACAGATATATATTACGAATGCATACCTTAGATTATAGGTTAGGTAGTTGATAATATAAGCGTGGTTTAAAAAACCTTGACTGCCTCTACTCGAAAAGCACAAGTTCCCTTGTAACACCGAGAAAATGTTTCTCTCTGTGTAGGATTTACCTTTCTCGCCCCTAAAAGATGTCTTCAGTAACGATGACTTTTACTTGGACGGCTTCTAAAAACGCAGAAAGCCGTGAAAATTTCTTTAGGGAGAGTTTTATCTCTTTTACAATTTAAATTATTCATGGGGTGGTAAAAATGCATGTCTGTTTCACACAGGCAATTCAACTCACTAATACGCTCCCGTACGATGGAGCGCGAATTCTTCTACTAAACGTTTGCAGTTGTTTGGAAAAGTTTTTTTAGCCTATAGTGCTCCGTTTTGCAAGATGGATTGTTCTTCACCTCAATGAGTCTTCGAATTTGCTTGTTCTGCAATGAAAGATGCTTTCATCCTAGATTATAGTTCTTAGTTGACTTGTACATTCCTTGACAGAACGAACTGTCAGTGGGATTTATTTCCACTGAACAAAAAAATGAAGAGCTTGACTTCGGATCCCATTTTTCTTAATCAAATGTCTATTTTTTTACCGGTTTATTTTGAAGTAGCTTATGCTTTAAGATCGATTATGGTATCCCCATAGTGTATCCGTCACAAGAATTATGTTTTATAATTTTTCACAAGTCTTACTGAAGGTTTTTTAATTTAAAAAGCTCAATTGCATTCGATTGATTTAGTAAACTACTTTTTCTTATAGTAAATCTTGGATGTTTGTGTTCACACTCGGAGATGGCATCAACGGAATCGGTAGCCAATCTCTAATCCTGCTATAGTAAAGAGCGTTTTGAAATGCTGAAAAACGCATTTCTATTTAAATAAGATCGGTTAGGCTCCTTTTTAAGTGGTCATTGACCTACCTTAAGCAATAGTAATACGTTAACTGTTTACCGCGGTTTAGGTAATAGGCCGGTTAGGGCCTCTGCCATTGCACCCTGCCCGGCGGCATGGCATCCGGGCCATGCCAGTAGCCCTCAAGACCTTCTATAGGTCGACAATACATGTTCCACCAGAGTATTGTGTCCTGTTTTGACTTAAAGGAGTTTCAGGGCCTCACTACTCCCTGTTGACGGTTTGCATCTTTATATAAGCTGATAGCCAACTTCTTGTAAATCCGAGGGCGCCTTATCCACTAGTAGCCACTTTTATGCGACGAGTCATCGCTTTCCGGTGTTAGAAAAGGCACTCGCTTTGTCATGCTTAGTTGCTTATTCATTTTCCTGGTATTAAAAGCATCCCAGCTGACAGACTTGTCGTTAGAGGACACTTTTGTATCTCCTTGAGATTAATAATCGGAAGTCAACGTGTTACTCAACCATCGCGTCCGTTTGTTCCTCTCCCTACAAATGATGCTTTATTTACACTTTGGAGAAATGACTAATATCAGCCTATGTTCAATGATTCTCTAATTGACAAAAATGGTGAATTTTAAAAATTTCCTTCCACTTCTAATATGTCACATTCACGACAGCTGCGAATATGATGTGGTGTTTCTTTGATTGATTTGAAATGTGATTCGCCAATCAAATTATCAATCACTATAAATAAATGAACAAAAGTAGTTGAAAAAAGTACAAAGTTATAGAATGAGATAAACTGTCTTAATGTTAAGGGGTCTTCCTGTCAATCGTAGAGTCGGTCTGGTCTACAATGAGGCATTATATCTATTGCCTTGTCGCAATCTCTTAAGCCCACCCTTGAGTCGAGTCGTCTAAAGATTCCTTCCCTCATAGCAACTAACAGAAGCGCCATGAATTGTGAATCCTTTTAAAAACCACATATGCTTTGCGATTGGTTTTATGAAATTCTTCGGGTTTTACAAAACCACTTAGCACAAATCGTTTTGCTCTTTTTCCTAACAGAGATATATAATGGCAATTGGAATATTTGGTTCCCTGTTGTATTTCTTAGGGGAAAGCAATGATTTTGAATTAAAAGCCTAAGGAGGATGGTCTTATGGTAAGAGAGAGAGAGAGGGGGCGCAGTCATGCATTTTTCGACAGGATTATGGACCAGTGGACATCAGTAAGCGCCTCTTGGGAAAAAAAGGCTGATCAGGACAAACCTAAGGTCCGCCCTCACATAAGGTTAAATGGTGTTTGAATCCACTCCCGAAAAGTTCACTAACCTGTTGCATTCAACTGTTCCAAGTCCCTAATACATGAGGTGGGGTTGAGAATGACATTGTTAATTGGGTAACTGAAAATGGCCTACAGAACCATCTGAAGTACAGGTAGTGACATTTAATGAAGTTTACAAAAAAATTATTATTCATTTTTCACTGCAGATGTGGCAGGGAAAGCATCACACCCTCTGAGTGTCGTAAAATGTGGCCTTTCTGTGCTAATGTGACGGAGATTGGATGCTGCCTTTGAAGATTCGATGAACTTTGTGCAACCTATTGTGATGATAATTGTTAAAGCAATCTTTTCTATCAACGGTGCAAAAGTAAAGCAATCCCAAGGGAATTTTAAATATCAAAGTTTGTAAGCAGATAAAGTAAAAATACCAGTTATGGATTCATGCTAATGTGACCCTCACAGATACAATTTGTTGCCTCAAAATACAGGTATTTTGATACTTCATTGGAGCTGATGACTGTATATTTCCTTTTATGTAGATTGCTTGACCAAGTAAGTGGAAAAAGTTAATCACTTTATTCCAGTTCTTACTAGACCGCCCGATCATGCGTCCGTTTGGAGAGGCACGGTTGTTTTGCCCACAGCTTGACACAATTACACGGCATGAATTGAAATGAAACATTCTTGGCAATCGCAAAAGCCAGTTATCTTGATTATCACCTCTTTTCGTACCTATAACTGCAATGATGTGTCCGACTTAGTTTGGATTAAGGTGACACATCACAAGCCTGTAAAACGATAAATTTGATTGTACTTACGGGTGTGCTTCAACGGACAGACTCCTAAGTATGCATTTGTCTTTGGATGTTAAATTCAACAGTGCAGTGAATAAATCCTGCGGTCAGCTTGATGACATTGTACGAATTAATGATGTTGCCAGCGTTGCTCCGTGTTTTACCTAGCCTCCCATTTAGTTGCGGGTACACAGCGTGTCCGTTTTTGGTTTTGGGGTCCCATTCATGCATCATACTGCTGTGGAGGAGCACTCTACAAACAATTCTTTGTCTAGATCTGCGGAAATAAAAACCAAACCATTTATATTAAGACCTTTTGCGTATGCCGACGGGATTGCCACTTACCAGAATGTTATTCGTGATCAGTGGTGTAGTAGACAAAGGCGCGCAGCTGATCTGGACCGTAACTGCCCCGACTTTCTCCTGATAAATTGTCTGAGTGGAGCTTTGGGAAAGTGTTAAACTTCCACACCACGAGGAATGCATGCTGTCACAATTGGTTTGCGGACTGAGTCGTACCCATCCACACCAGCGTATTTTTCACATCACAGGCGGTCAAGCACTTGACAGAACTTCCTTCCCTCGGTCAGCAATTTCCTCCGAAGCATTGTCACGCAATTCCACTGCATTTGAATTCTGCATCAAACCTGCGCTCAGGGTTTAGAACTTATCTGACGTTGTTAAATCAACATCACAAAGGGGAATGCTATCCTAATTATGAAATGCATAAGTTGGGAATTCTGAAAAACATGGTTTTCATTAGCGTTTTGGGCAAGAAATTAAAATTGGTCCTGCTGAAAAATACGCATAGTAAAATATTTTCTTCCACAAGACTATGGATTACATTGCGGTCATTCGACTCACCAACTAAACAATACGCTAAAAAAGGAAAATTAAATCCAGATGCCAAAGTGCAGCAAAATTTTTCTTCCATAGATGGTCTTTTTATTGATAAAACTTTTATTCTTCCTCAAATCGGAGATTGTGTTAGAAGTTAATTGCTCATAGAACCTAAGTTTAGTTATCCACTTCCCCTGCGTTCTTGGGGTTGTATCATCAAACTAATATGAAACCCCTCCTCAGGTGTTTACACCTCTGGAGCCGACCGAAATTTGCGCACTTTAGAAAAGGCTTTCAATAGATAACATATCCAAAGGTGGTTTAAAGAAGTCGTCTTCGTGAGGAATTCCCATTCCAACATACTACTTACAATTCCCTGGATCTTGTCTTTAAGTTACTTCTATCGACGTCCCTGGCGAAATACAGATGGACTGCAAGAGGACGCGCTAAAGAAGAGTCCCTAAGCCCTGTGCCTGCTATACCCACGAAGTGGCTCATTTTTCACCATTCGATGGTTGATTTTGTGAGACCAAAACAGACCAATGGAAAGAATGTCCATTGCGCCTCTGTGCTGCGTAGTGATTTTAAACTCTACTGCACGCACACCCACACGTCCCACTAATGCTGAGCCTGTTTGTAACCAGTGTGTCCGCTATGCCCATAAATATGGGTTAAATGGATTCTATAGTTAATTACTAGACTGACTTTACAACGCTATAGCAAGTCTACCTACAAAGTGGGAGAGTGCGCGACTCACATCAAAAGTAATTTGAGCATCAAAGCCATTGTTACAATTATTTTCATACACCCTTCCACCTTTCTTCAAAAATAAAGGCCCATGATCTCCTCAACTACCTCCACTGTGAAGATCTTGCATTACATATTAACTCAAATATCGCCATGTCTAAAATGCGAAAACCATACAGTAACCTAGGCGAGCTTGATCCTAAACCATTGAGTTATTCATTTCCCTACCAATTACCATGTTCAACGCAAGATAAGTAGAAATTTCAAAAAACCTTCCAGAGTTCCCCCGTAGTGAGTGAACTACGGGTTACAATACTGTTAATACTCAGATTATTAATATTATAGCAATAGATTGATTTTAATTTGACGTGAAGGCATGGCCCTAGAAACGACTTTCCCGTCAAACAGACAGATGAGAGATGATTACCATCCCACTCATTCCAAGGCTCCAATACTGGGGGCACAAAGGTAGGTAATCTGTTAATGGTGAGCCCGGAACAGTGCGCCCTCCCTTGAAAGAATTTCACAAGTCGGGTGCTACCCAGCACAGTCGTCGTTTTCGTGGGTAATAATGCATTTGACGCACGAACGAGAGCGACTGAACCATCCGGTGCAGTACCGACTAAGCAACAAAACAAACATTTAGAAAATTAGGGTTAAGGCCTTTGCGAAAGCGAAACGCTAAGTTTACAAGAACTTTGCTCCAAGTTGAAGTTCTGGAAGAAAATTTAACTTTACCAATAGATGCTTTCCCGCTGCTAGCATGGAGCAGTAGTAGACACCTTCTGAATATGATATAGGATTCCACGTTCTCGTCTTAGGACATTGCTGCTACCAGATACGCACCTAGGAATAAAGTTGTGCGCTTTAAAGCCATCGTTTTTTTCATCCTGTATCAACTGTGGAGAAACATCACAAAATGATATTTCCTCTGATATTAACAGTCCCAACTGCACAAGTGTTGGTATTTAGAAGGCGTTTCAAGCATGAACATTCTACCCAGTCATAATGTTTTCGTACAAAGAGAAACCACAAATATCAATAACAATAGTTTATCAAATCAAAAGCTGTAGACCTGGGATGGATGTTAAAATGAACAGAAAAGAGCAAAAAATGAGCATCTTCCAGGAATTATATACAAAATTAAAAATCCCACATATCTTCAGAAAAGACAGCTTGCAATAACAATGTGTACACAAATATACATTTCTGGGCAAGTAAGAAAGATCACTTTAAATTTACAATGGAGAGTATTGGAATACTTCACGGGGAACAGGTAGGCCTAGCAAGAGAGCAGAAGAGAGCCAAACAAACAAGCAGGTAGAAAGTGGCGATAAAGGGGTTAGGTTTTCGGAGGCGCCTGTCGATTGCCGCCCCCACAAAAGGGACCGCCACCACCGCTGCTGCCGGCACTAACACCGCCACCCCGCCCAACACCAACTCCGCTGCCCCCGCCACCAATGCGATAAAGAGGGGCGCCGCCCCTTGGGGGACCCCAGCCACCACTGACACCAACACCACTCCCTGGACCGGGTGGTGGTTGAGGGGGTCCACCTGGCCCACCTCCCCATGGAGGGAGTGGAAGTCGACCCGCACCACCTCCGCCCACCGCACCTCGAGGTATCTGAAGGTCAGAGTAAATGGTAAACACTCCTACGAGTTGGGGCTACAGCATTCTCGGAATGATACAAGGTGTGGAGAGCATAAACGAAAGCAAAAATACACAGAAAGCAAGCGTTGCAAGTCTGCAAGAGAGGCTTTCAGACGAGAGCAAATTTTATTTGTAATTAAGATTCTCACCAGTCGACGCATTCCCTAGATCGTGAGGGGTAGTAAAATCATGTTGAATTTGGATTACATTGTTTCTTTTTACGATCTAGCATTTGACCACTGGAAAATCGAGTGCCAGTTAGAGCGAGCGCCATCAAGTGGTGTGGCGCTTGCAATAGTGGTAGGGGTAGGCATTAAAAACACGAGAGGTTATGGGCAAAAACAGCATACCATTGGAGAGCCGTAGGGTCTACTGCTCCAGCTACCGCGGAGGTAATTGAACCTTGGGCTGCAAAGGAAAACAAATAGGCTGCGCGTTACTTGTTTCCTTCGCAATGCGAAAGTGCAGAATATGGTGCCCGTTGGCGCAGCGCCCAGCCACAATATGCCCATATTGACATGAATTAACGCGTAAATAAAAAAACGCATGTATCAATTTTAGTCACTCGAGTAATTCACCATTCTACTGCAGTAACATTCCCGCTACAGCTATTCCTCGCTTTTGCAAAAACATACTTTAATGCCGCTTTGTGAAACGTCAATGACCTCGCAGCGAAACTATGAGGTGACGATGTCAATCAATGTAGGGCTGCTACGCTGATGAACGATAGCAGTGTCAAGTGGAGGTGGGCTAATAGTCTGTCCCAAATAAATTTTAATATTAACAGTGACCCGAAAGAATAGATAAGTAACACATATTTAATTAAAAACGGTTTAGAGAAAAAAAGAGACACAAGCGGCGACAGCTAACTCAGATGTTTGATTAAAAATAGAAATGTAATGTGGCAATCGAACGCCTACTGCCCAAAACTGACCAATTCTTTGAGAAAAAGCCTCAAGGCGACAACTGCTTAGCTGAGTGTTTTTGCCGTGCTTGTTAACTCAACCGTTAGTGTTGGTAGCTATTACAGCCGAGCAAAATGGGTGAAATTATTGTCATCAACTCAATCCGCATAAATAATTACCCTGCAGCATCATGCAAGTAGTGGCTTTCGCAGCATTGGTGAACATCAACCGACAGCGGCAAAGTTGATAATCCTCCTCCCCGGATTAAAGAAAAAAAAACACTCAGCTAAATTTCAAATACCAAAGGGACGCGAAATAAATTTCACGCGCAAAGCCATAAAAGAGTGAATTAATAGTGAAACTAACCACAAGAGATAGTAACAAGCCCCCAGAGATACTATTTTGACCGACTAAAAGGCTAGGGATTCCGCAGTGCAGACAGTTATTCGTGGCAGTTGAATAACATGCAGATTAAATGATGACTCGGTTTGAAGACCAGAAACACGGATCTGCAACCTGGGCTGTAACACGTTGCTTCAATCTATACAGGGTATTTCAAGCTTCAAAATGATCCGCAAAAGGGCGCGATAGTCATTAAAGACCACATAATTTTGAAAAACTAGACAAACAGAAACGATATCATTCTGGCACATAAGACATGCAATTAAAAAATCAAAACGTAATTTCATCAACCTCAAATGACCACACCGTGTCGCAAGTGCTTCAAATCGGGGTAAAAATAAACTCCCTTTGGAGGACAAGCACAAGCAAAACTTCTAGGACTTGAAAAGGTCCCAAACAGTAAGTCCTTTTCGCAGTCTTACCTTAAGTTAAGAATCAAACAGAAATCAAGAGAGCAACCGTGTGATCGAAAGAAAACAACCCAGTCCATCTCCTTAACTTCCCCTAAACACAAATAATAGGATGAGGTAAACAAATGACAACCGTAAATAGAAGACAGAAATGCCGAAAAACACCCTTCACTCTGCTCTCAGTTGACTGCTATCAACAAAAATTGAAGTCGTTGAGCATTTAAGCCTAGGCCCCATGCAAAGCGATGACAGTAACTTGTAATGGACTGTATCCACTAAAAATTGGCTGCCAGGGATCCATAAAACCATGCTTGTAGTCGATGCGAAAGGTCATGGAAATAATTATACACATTTCTCTAGAGAATCAACATCTACCTGCCTTGATTACTACCATACCACCTGACTCATCGCCACTTCAATAATTTGGAAAGAAAAATATCTCATGGATGGCTTAGGTTATCCATTACCCGAAATAATAAATGACCACCTGTAACTCAATCGAGACTTAGTATTTGCTTCGGAAAAAAAATTCTGCGCAATAGTACTGAGAGCCGTAACTTCACGAAATCACCTTTATAATCTATTTAAATAGTTTCAGTGTACATATTATATCCCGCTCCCGCGAGTTATGAAATTTCTACTCCGTTACATTGTCCAATCCGAACATTTCAAACCAGAAAATAATCCAACTGCTCAAACCAAGGACGTTAAGAACACAATGTGAAGCGAATTACTCACCCTACTACTCCCCTTACCATACCACCCCGTAAAGTGCTGGATATCAGTCGACTGGAGGAGGGTGGTTTGTTGAAGAAGGGGGAAGAAGAGGAGGCAACAGCTGTAGCGGAATTGGCAACTGTCCCGGTGGGTAAGGCAGGGGTGTGACCACTCGGAGGCGGCTCCTGCGAGACCGGGATGATCTTGCTGGACGCAATAAAGGCTTTGGAGCTCATAGACTCCGTTGGAGAGTCGGGCGTATCCGTCGGTGCTTTGATGAGCTGAGCAGAGTGAACGAATAGGGAGGGACACACTAAAACACTTCTAATCTCTCCGAATTCAAGATATCTCCGCTGCTTTTCTCATGCTGTTTTTTTCGTGAGGGCATCATCATGATAAAAAGAACACACAGGAGGGAAAATTGGAGATTTTTTGTGTTTGGTGCTAGCATAGCCGATGAACCAATAAATCCTGTTTCGTTAGCACGGCTAACTTCGCGTCAGCCTGCAGCTACCAAGACTGATTTTGTGCCTACAACAAGTTTCAACAAGGCAAAGGCACTTAACGCATCTATACCGTCTTCTATAATTTAATAATATAGGTTTTTATTTAAGAAAAGCAGGCTTCGAGTTAAGGGAAGCTTTTCTGGACACAACGGAGAGCATGCGCCTCAACATCCTGCAAACAACGGCAAAGTGGAAAAAGCGGCAAAAGTCAGCATTCCGTGCATACTGCAAAGACATATGACAAAGTTGTTTGAATTCTTCCATCAGTTACATGGCTTTACAAAACGCAACGACAAATGTAACATTTCAACTATCAATTTGGGTACATTCAAGTAAAGAGGAAGGAATTTATTCCATTGCTAAAGATATCATGCTGCATTCAGTACAGTCTATTCATTCTCGCCATAAGAAAATTTGCTAATAACATTGGCAATGCCCTTGACTTTATTAAAAAAGTCAGTTCAGGATGGTGCGAGCAACACTTTCCCATTTTAAGTGATGCTGTCAAATATCACAACATAATTTTCTGTTGTTAAACGCACCGCACCCAAAGTTACAGCCCCTGGTTAGGTGTCGTTTTATCAAAAAAGCTGCATTCCAGCCAATAAGCTTTTGCTTCATGCGATCTGTGCAGATTTACTCTTTTCAAAGGCAAGTAATGAACATTATGATTGCTAAGTCAATTAATCTAATATGAGGCTTGCTACTAATAGTGCAAACGTACCAAGTTCGTTCATTCTAAATTTCCTTCGTTATTCACAACAGCTCCACCTACAGATCGACTATTACATTTCCAAGACAGAGAGTACTCTAGTCAGGAAATGTTAGCAACAGAAATTGTAGGAAAGGATCGTTTTTTAAATTTATAATGGGAGCCTCCATAGTTGACCTTCACTGTTATACCACTACATAACCCATTTACGTCTAAAACCCTCACCATATAGGAGATATACACGACAATTTTATTGATGGGATATTGGATAAGGTTTGAAGAAAACGATTAAAATCACTAAAAAATGGACTTCCTATTTCGCCCTCTTATAAATATCAAATACCCATTGTCGAGTACAAATTACAGGGTAAAACATCGTTTTCCTACCGAAGCTACCTGCCTGGCTGTGCAGTTGTGTTAACGATGAGAGGATGAAGACTCACCCCTCCTGCAGCCGTGGCCTCCTCGTTCAAACTGGCTGGTGGTGTTTGCGAGTCGGATTGCCCATCCTGCCCAAAGAGAGCAGCGCTCACGTCCCCGCTCTCCTCCCGCTCCGCCTCAACCCCACGCATTGCGGACACTGTCGCACCGGCCCCCGTCACGGTCACCACCTCGTCTTCGGGTGGTCGGCTGTTGAGTTTGACATCATTCAGGTCGCACACGCCAGGGCCCAGCGTTGGCGTTACTTTAAACCGCTTCGCTGGCAGTGGTGCTAACGACGATGTCCCTCCCTTTGTCGGAGTCGGTGCACTGCTAGCCGATAAAATTCATCAAGATTAGCACTCTTCATTCAATTAAAATGACTTATGTATGCATGTGTTCACCATTGTGAGCTATGGGTATGCGTAATCACTGACCCTCCCACACCGCTATACGAAGGTTACATCTAGCGAGCAAACTTAACCCTACTCCATCCACGAGGAATCCGACAGTTTTGTAGTTGATTACCTGACACTAAACCAAATCAGATGATCGCCGAGTAAAAAAAATGAGAAGTTTAGCGCGGAGGCATGAGCCCTACGCACATAATTCAAACCATGGTCAGTAACGATGAGACCATGATCTAACGAGCTAAATATCAATGAGAAGCTTTTACAATACTTCGATTCAAAGAGTAGAATCCTAGGATTTATTGCGTCCTCTTATTTGGGAAAAAACAAGTAATTCAGATAAGCGGGTAACACAACATCAGAGTGATAAAAGAGAAAAAGAAATATCCTGGATAGAAACACTCGACACTTCATCCGCATTCATAATTCCCGTTAAAAAGAATTCGCTCCAAATAAATGCGTTTAATGTACCAGAACCACAAGTTGTAGGGACTCATTTAAACATGAAAAAGCCTTAAAAGTAAATTTCTTAATGCTTTTTACTGAATAAAAGATGCGCCTCTAAATTCTACCGAAATTAGAAAACCCAACAACTAATGTGAGAGTTGACAACCGCCTAAACGCATCAAAATTTCAGGTAAGTTCGGTTTTATTGATGGATTTGATATGCCTTATCGGTACTACAAATCACGAATAACTAAGAGAAACGAGGATAACACTCAAGAGAGAAGCCTCAGTGCTAATTGACATTTGAATCATACATAAAACACCAACTGCCCACATTGTTGCCAAACCTAATGGGTGACGCTAAGTGTGCCACTCCTGTTAATTAACTGTCATGAAAAAGACGCTTTCAAATCCACATCTAAATGATAGAGAATAAGTGGAAAAGACAATTACCTGCTAAATTTCTCAAAAAGGTTATCATTTGAGTCAGCAGGAAGAGTGTCCTCAGCAATGTTGGCCGCGTCCCCGGGACCCTCGGTACTGCCACGCGCCAATTCGACGACAGTGGCCGAAGACGTCTGCTGCTGATGCGACTGTGGCGCCGTACTCGACTCAACCACTGCTCGTTTCAGGTTCTCCACGATAAATAGCAACGAACGCTGCTGCGACTTTGTTGTGGTGGAGATGGTGCTCGATGTCGCCGGTGCTGGTGGCGGAGGCGGGGGTAGCGAAGTTGATACCGCCGTTGCCGTGGATGTTATTTCGGCTCGCATTACTGCTTCTTCCTGATTGGTCGACTGTGATGAAACCGATGGTGCGTTGTTGGACGGTGGGGAGGGCAGCTTGCGCACTTTTGGAATCTTGTAGCCCTTGATCAGACGATTCGTGCCATTGCCACCACTGCTACTGACAACACCACTTACTCCGCTGCTCGGAGCCAATGCTCCCGATTCAATTGGAGGCTCATCCGAGGAAATGAGACGATTCCGTTTCGGTTCAGAACTAGCGGAAAAAGTCTTCTTTCGACCCGGTTTGCCCTTAACAAGTCCGTGTTTCTTAGGGGATGGAGTCGGTGTTGCCATTGGTGCAGACGGGAACACCTTCGGTGATGAAATGGACAGTACCAGAGATGGCTGCACCTCCTTACCCTTCGAGGAAACACGTCGTTTACGCTCCTTTTTAGGATGTTGTGAGGATGTGGAGGGTTGTTGTTGCTGTTGCATTTGTTTGAAGAGAGCAAACGGCTTGCCCTCCACTGCCTTCGTCCGCGGTTTAGTCACCACGGCAGTGTTTTCCATTGGAGTGGTGGCAGAAGCAGAAGAAGCAGCAGTTAAGCCACCGCCAGATCCACCCCGGTTGGTTTTGATAACAAACTTGAGACCCGATTTCCGTTCAGCCGTACGTTCTGGTGCGGAAACGTCAGTGAAGGCGAAAGGCTTGGAAGGTGGGGGAGGCGGTAGAGGAGGTGGAGCAATATTTGTGGAGGAGGGACAGTCCTCAAAATCATATACGGACTCTTTTGCGAGCACTGCCGGCTTAGAGGGGGTTGGCTTTGTTGGCTGTTTCATCGCATCGATGATGGCTGCACGGGTGGGAAGGGTGGAGATGAAACTGCCCATGGCGGGATCAACGCGTCGCTTTCGGCCCTTTTTGGACACACCTGTCTCCGAATTGGTTGCCGATTTGAGGGCAGGGGGGAGCGATTGCGTGCTGCTGTTGGCGCTGCTGTTCAAACTAATGGAAGTGCTGCTGCTGCCACCGACGCCAACGTTGCCAGTGCTGGTGAGGAGGTGGCTGAGAACGTCGGAACTGCCCGAAGACTTGGGATAAGTCGACATGAGAGTGAGAGATGTGGAATGATTGCTGTTGGGCACCTGAGCAGTGATAGGGGAGGGCGGAAGAGGCGTGGCAGCAGTCACTGGAGAGGAAAGAATTCGGTTTGGAGGCAATACCGAAGGGCCCACGTGAGACAGTTGGGGGAGGCTTTGGGGTGGATTATCCTCATCTAGCAGACTCACAAGCATGGAGCCACTGCCTGTGAGAAGGCAATTTTAAGGAGGGATTTGAGTTTTTATAAGAATACGCAATTGGATAACTTGGTTGAGTAAAAATTACATGAGGCGGGGGTTTGGGGCTTGAATCCAAGACTTGAAGGAGTGGAGGCAGCGGGGTAGGATATGGGTAGCTTCATTGGCTGGCCAAAAAGGGTGGTGGCTGATGTGGTCATAACCCCGGGAATAATCGGCATCGATCGGAAAGTTTGATTGTCTGTAAGTGAAAATAGACATGGATTGCAACAGAAAAAAGTTGTGCTGACAGGATTTTGAGAAGTGAAAGATTCAACAAACTTGAGGGGAGGGCAGGAGAAGAGAATGTGTCATCAAGCCCTTTCGGTGCGGGAACGGAGTGTTGGTCTGACACCAGACCGGCAGGAGGAGTGGTTGCCATAACACCAGGTGGAAGCATCGGTCGAGAGGGGAATTGCTGTGGTGAAGGCAGTGGTGGCAGGGATTGAGATGGTTGCAGAACAGGCCAAGAAGGCGTAGTCCCTGCAGTGGGATCGTAGAGGATTCCAGCGCCACCTTCAGCTCCACCACTGAGAAAAAGACGCTCGGCATCCTGCAGAGATTTCTCGGACAACTTGTCCGCGCCGGCCAGTAGGCCGTCCGCCGATGCGTCGTCGCTGAGGTGCAAAGCATTGCGGGCGCGAGCCAAATAGACCGCTGGTCGTCGCTGACCGACTGGTTTGATAGTTTTGCAGGTGCCGCTGCTAGTCACCGACTTGTTCGGAAACGTGGATGTCAACATCTTGACCACAGGACAGCCCAATTGGAGAAGAAGCCAGGTGAGGGCGACTGGCAGACTGTGCGAGCGTGTAAGAATTCCAGTGGGGTTGTATTTGTCCTCGTTGCCGTTCTCTTTTGCCTTGTTCTGCTCTGAATCGAGGCGGAATTCCTCAG
The DNA here is from genome assembly GCF_000524195.1 of Echinococcus granulosus. Classification (NCBI taxonomy): domain Eukaryota; kingdom Metazoa; phylum Platyhelminthes; class Cestoda; order Cyclophyllidea; family Taeniidae; genus Echinococcus; species Echinococcus granulosus. The sequence continues at coordinate 1,321,434 of NW_020170390.1, read as the reverse complement.
GTAAGACTGCACCCAGTACACGTGCCTCAGAGACACCGAGATCGCCCATATGAATAGACACTAAATTGAGACGCTCGATTGAAAAGATTCTGAGGTGGTAGGTGATAAAATTGACTAGGCGAGCGAATCATGGTATTACCTTTTACCTGTCTCCGATTGCAAAGTGGGTGCTGGAAGTTGATGAGAATACTGGTCTGGGAAGGTATGTTGACGCAAAACCTGTAGGTCAGGTCCTCATCTGAAAGTGTGGGATATTCACAATACATTATTTACTATTTAAATTTTTATAAGTAGAAAAAAGAAAAACAGCGAAAACAAGGACGTACGCATACCTTTGACAGCGGGTTTTCTAGGATGAAGTAGAAAGGACTCCACAAATGACAGCCAAGCAGCTTTTCGACGAAGAAGTTGAATCAGTGGGGGTAGCTGACTTGGACACGTGAATGCAATTTCGTTGATAACATAGCCGCGTAAATTATTGGAAACTACGTGATAAGCATGCTGTACCTTGTTGGGGAGGGTCTTAAGAGATTTGAAAAAGCAAGCCTTGAGTGATAATGACATGGTCAAAGCATGCGTTATTTGGAAGACCAAAAGTAGGCTTAAAAAATAAGCGTCAGGAAGAGTGAATGTCCACTCACTCAGTGAGTGGATGCGACAAATCGCAATGATACGTAATCACCTGGTTCTAGGTAGCGTTACGATTCAAGCCGATAAGAAATAAAAGGGTAAGAAAGTACCCATTTTAAAGATTTATTTGAGTAAATTTTGCGGAGTCTGGAATTCTCGTTTTATCTGAGGGAATACAAAAAGTTAATAAATTACCATGTGCACGTCGATAAATGAAAGACCTTCTTGATTATGTTGACGTAGCAGAAGATAGTGAAGAGGCAGTGGTTCGCTTTGTTTCAAATAATCCATTGGAATTTCTGTTAATTTATTGTCAAACAAGAAGTAAGCAGATCAGAGAGCGCCAATTATGGGTTTTTAAATCCCATTACTAAGAAAACCAGCTTACGTGTTATTGCCTCAATCTCCGAAATGGATTCAACGTCAAATAAAAGGGGTGGATGAAGCCTGAGGAAGAATTCAGCAGCAATTTTCACGCGAGTAATATTGTCCGCGTTTGTAAACTGCGCAACACTAAAAAAAGAATAATCTTTGACATCATTTTAACGACTTAAGTGGGTGAATTTCTCTAACTCCTCAAGTGACGTGACATTACAGGCGGGAAGAAAATATCACCGTAATTTCTAGATATAAACGCATTAATTATTGAACTACTTTAATCCTTAACAAAAACACTCATGTAAGTTTGTATTTACTAGTAAAGTGATACACTAGATATGCTACCAATTCACATTATCTAGAACTCACCCCTACCTTAAAATCCTTGTCTCTCATAGATAACTCATGTGACACCACAAAATGTTTAAGAAGATATTAATAAAGTGAAGATCAATGCATCTAACGTACTTATATCCATCAGCATCTTTTATTATGTTCACCAAGGAGACGAGGGGTAGGGAGTGCTGACTCGCGTTGGCAGTGGCACGTAGACCAACAGAGGCACAGAAGCCGCCAAGCATTCCAGCTTCCGGATCCACTTGAGCAGAATGTTTTGAAGTGTGTGACACCGCGATGGCCTTCTGTGCGGCCGAGACGAAGTATGTGAGGACGGTGAAGGCGCCACCAGTACGCTGGACCACTTGACCCACCGCCGAGCCATTTATGGACTGTGCTAAACAGTTCACGTCACTTGGGGAGTTGGTGAGCTTGCAGGGGAGGCTAGGGAGTTCAAGATTCAGCGGAGCAGCAGCATTGGGTATTCGATTGCTCACCGCGGTCGTAAGCATCAATAAATCCTGCTCTAAAGCCTGGAGACATAGATATGCTCGGCATCGTTGAGCTCTAAGGAGAGGCATTAGGTACAAAGCCAAACCTTACATTTCACCAGGAAGATCGTAGAGTGCGATTAAATTTTTCACATGTTTTAAAAGTGAGTTATAGTTGCGCTTCTTTAGATCTTCAACTAGCACAGTGCATTCCTATTGCGAGAGAGGTTATAGAAGAAAAGGTGTAGGTACTATTGGTTTGTCCTGATTGAACTCAAAATGGACAGCAGCGACGCTAACGGGGTAATCTTCGGGAGGAGTGGTTCCGGGTGGGAGACTGTAGCCGTCAGCTGGGATAGCTGATATGACAACGGAGAAGCAGTCTGCGGAGAGACGCCAAGCGATACCGCCGGAGGATGAAAGCCCCGGAGGGAGGATGGGACCCGTGTCACCCAACTGTAGATCACATTGCAAGGCGATCCGGTAGAGCTGGTTTCGAAGCGTAGCGAAGCGAACGTGCTGTTGACATGGTTCAGGTGAGGCAAGTGCTCTTATTCGGGATATGGTTTCAATGCAGTTCTCGATAGCCAGTCTCTGTGCCACAAGGTATTCAGAATGATGCTAAGAGTGGAATGCAAATAATGGCATAGATTTAAAGTACCGAACCAAAAAACTATTTTGAAATTAAATCTGTCGGAAGAGAAAACTGGATGATATGAAAGCCTCCGAGATAGTCTACAGCTAAGATGGTGAAACTAACACTTCATGAAGTGAACCAGACATACTACCAAAGATAAGTATCTACTCGTTTCTAGAGCTAAATAATGCATGCTTATCGTCAGAAACAATGTTCGGACCATTGCAACAAATAATGCGTAGATGTCAGGAACAAATTGCTCGGTAGTAAAACTAACTGGGTACCCGATTATGATTAGTACTCTAAACAATAATCAGGAACCCAACAAACACTTTTGGATAAAGGCACACTAAAAAACATTAAGGAGGAGCGTTGAATTTTTCAAGGTACAATTCCTAAACTACAAAGAAAAATGAAAATACCGATGAAAAACTGGTTCAATAGGAAACCCATAAACCCGTTAGAAGTCACCACATCCAACTGTAGGATTTAACAAAAAAAGTCGAATGAATCTCATTCGCTTACTTAACATGTGCTGCAGGTGTGACAGTAGTGCATAAGATCTAAGATTAGGATACCAACCCTAAATTGCAAAATCTGTTGTTAGGGAAGATAGGGTTTTTCATCTAATTTAAGTAACATTCTCTCAAGGTTTTGAAACTCGAAAAAAAGAGTAAAACTCCTCTTGCCATAAACCTTAATAAATTACCGAGTGTGAAGGGTATGACATCATAGGCTACAAAGAACGTAGGCTGCTAACATAGTCCAAATTGTTTTAATGTTTTGTGCAGAGGGATTTGTAGTAGCTAATGAAATTAAAAGTAAAAACTTAAGCGTGTAAAAGATATCTCAGCATAGGCTGCATGCTTATTACTTGTCGACGGGTTTTAATTCAACTAATGATTCTTTGCCAGCACTGTTTCGATGCATCTCAGTTACATTAGTCTAACAAGTATACAAAAAGTAGTAACTTTAGCAAGACTCCTCTATGGCAATTCAAGCTATTTAAAATGCTTAAATTGCAGTTCATATAAATTGACTTTGCTCTTTAACTGGCAATCGCATCGGATAGACGACACACCTTTATTCCTGCACGTGACCCTTCCCTAAACAGCGATGTAGCACTCAAAAAATTTCATAAAAGCAAAAAGCATTACTTTAGACAGAATGCATACATTCAACATACAGAGGGACGGAGGCCAGCTCACCTGATGAAGGTAGATTGACCAAGAGGCAAGGTGGCTCTTTATTAAGGCCAAGAGTATGGCAAATAACTGGGGTAATACAGACGAAGCCAAAGTGATTTTCAAAGGGATTTCTTTGTCCCTATGCTCGAGTTAAAATGTGATCAGAAACCTGATTTGCGGTTTGCTTAGGTGTCCTTTAACTTCAACTGGTGAGGGTAATTATGCACTTAAGCAAAGAAAGAGTTGACAATGACTTATTTTTACCTGCTTTAGGAATAAATTGAAGATAAGAAGGAGATATTGTTGGTTGCGCTTGACAATTACAAGTGCACACACCTGTCTTGCACGATTTTTTACATTTCGCTAACATTTGTTACAATATTTAACTCAAACCCATCCATTTTTTTGCTCAAATGTTTATGTTGGGAACTGTTATTTATGCCACTAAATCTAAAGCCGCTCCCTTTGATTAGTTCCAAATAGGCATATCGGTGGGGTTATGGCTTATCTGGCCAAGTTTGATTCGTCTTCTGCCAGAGTTAAAGGTTATGCAATGTTTCGGAAAATTGACTTTTTTATTTTCGTTCATGTTTTCTTGTGGCTCTTTGTTACCATGCAATTAATCTCCTTAGGCTTAGCTTTTCACCCAAAGAGACCGTGGATTTTGTCGGGCCTTCATACCGGTGTTATTGAGTTGTGGGACTACAGATCCTGCACTCTCATTGATAAGTTTGAAGAACATGAAGGACCTGTGCGTGGCATAGACTTCCACAAGAACCAGCCTTTGTTTGTCTCTGGTGGTGACGACTACAAAATTAAGGTTTGGAATTATAAACAACGCAAATGTTTGTTCACACTTCATGGGCATATGGATTATATTCGAACGACATTCTTCCACCACGTGCGTCTAGGATCATGTGTCATGCCACACTTTCGGAATATGTCTGACGTTAAAGGTTCTTGATTTCTTTCCAGGAGCATCCGTGGATTTTGAGTGCTTCAGACGATCAGACTATACGCATTTGGAATTGGCAATCTCGTTCATTGGCCTGCGTGCTTACAGGTCACTGTCACTATGTGATGTGTGCACAGTTCCACCCGAAAGAGGACCTTGTGGTTTCTGCCTCCCTTGATCAAAGTGTTCGTGTGTGGGATATTTCCGGCTTTCGTAAAAAGAATATTGCACCAGCAGGTTTGAGCGGAATTGAGGTTTGTCCTTCGTACCCTTCCCTTCCATTTACATCTCTTTCTTCATTCTGTCTTGATTAGTTCTTATTGCATGTTTTGGATCATTTGAGTTAAAGCCTTGTTATGCAGAGTCAAATGTTCATAAAATCCCTTATTTGAAATGGTTAGGTTGTGACTACTTTTACCTTTTCATTGGAGGTGTGCACTTCATCATCTGCGTCTCATTTTGATCTGTGCTTTTTTCTGGATAAACCTCATATTTTCATCAAAAGCTGGCGATTCTTTGTGATTGTAATTTGGCCTTACCCGTCCTTACACTTGCTTCCCCAATAAAAGGAAAAACTTGTAAGTTGAAGTGGTTAACAGATAACTAGACTTGTTACTGGCCGTTAAACAACTAGATTTGATAGATAATGATGCATTAAAACTGAGGTAAAGCTGAAGTTTCTGTCTTACACGATCTCTCATTGCGTAAACCTTCCGTCGCCCTGATTTCCCGACTTAAATCTCTACGCCACGCAAATATGAAATATTAGAAGCAAATGAAGTAGACTATAGAGTGAAAATAAAGGCGACTTATGTAACTCTGGAAGAACATGACGTCTGAAATATGGTGGCAGCTTTTTCCTGCTTACCTCGCCACTATTGTAAATTTACTTTTCTGATGTGCAGGAGCAGGTGCGTTACCTCTCCGGTGGTAGCAACTCGGTGAGTCACAGCGGTTTGGGCGGCAATGCCGAATTTTTTGGACCCACCGACGTGGTCGCACGCCACGTCCTAGAGGGCCATGATCGAGGCGTCAATTGGGTCGTCTTCCATCCTACCCTCCCCATCATTGTCTCTGCCTCTGACGATCGCCAGATTCGTCTCTGGCGTATCACCGGTAGTTTTGAGTACTATGGAGTTTTATGAGCCTTTTGGCTTCACACACCTTCCTATTTGTGTCCCCGTTTCGATACGTTTGAGGCCGCCTGGTTATCATTAAATTTTTGTTGGTACAACTCCTTAAAAAAGCGCCAATTAACTGTTATATTAATTAGCATAACCGGCATTGCCAGTATGTGCTCATATTAATATTACTATAATGTATTAATAGACGTAGGATAGTATTTGTCAGTTATGGTACGTTAGAGGTTCAAAAAGGTCTTGGGTTTCGTTTGTGGTAGTAATAACAGACAGAGTAGTACTTAGCTGTACCTAACTGTGCAATGGCACTAGATGTCTGAAAAGCCAATAGCTTTGGCGATGTACTGTTAGTGTTTCAATTCAAGGAGCGCGCCTGATCGCATTTCCACTCCCATGTGTATTCGTTATGGACATATAGTTATCGCAGTCTTCTGTGGATGAATTGAAAGGTGAGGATTTTTGTACCGGTACGACGGATATGGGGCATTCTGGGCGCTCCTCTGTAGCCACTAATTGCAGGAAAAAGACGAAGAATCTTGGAAACTATTCGCAAGAATATTACTGTATCGGCTGAACATATTTGTTACCAGGGTTACAGGGCATAGTCGACCACCACTTTCCAGTTTTATTGTTTCAGTACGGCGCCAACTATTTATTTCCCTTTTATGCTTTTCATTCTAATTTAGTTCTCTTTGATTGGGGGCTCAGGCAATGAAATAGGGAAGATGCACTTGTTTTTAAGTTCGCTTCTCACAATCGCTCCATTGCAGTGACTTACCGCAATAGGTGGTCTCTGGTTATAAGGTTGGTTCCTATCACAGCCGTGTCACAAAGGATTGCTGCGTTTGAGTACCTTCTAAGGTCCCTAAGGATCATATCATGAAATAACCTATGAAAGTGTGGAATTTTTGGTACACTACTTTTTATGTTTTCTGCCTGTTAGTTCTCTATCGGTTTTGAAATTTTGCGCGCGCACAGATTTTCCTAAATTATCAGTACTGCTTGCATGATTTGAGTAATATTCCTTATTTAGAGCCATGAAGACGGAAAACCAGTTCGTATGACCTGGTGCACAGAGCATGTGAAGCTTAAAATTAGGGCCACCTTTCTAACTATTAATTTCACTATTAGATTTCCTTAAAATCAACCCGAAGTTTTGGGTATGGCAGAGACAAAGGCCTGGCTACTGGACACTCTGAGAGGACACACGAACAACGTGAGCTGCGTCGTCTTCCACCCGAAGCAGGACCTGCTGTTGTCGGACTCTGAAGACAAGACAATCCGGATATGGGACCTGGCGAAGCGTGCCTGCGTGGCCACCATTCGGCGCGACTCGGACCGCTTCTGGGTGCTCGCTGCACATCCCACATACAATCTCTTCGCCGCTGGTCACGATGAAGGCATGATTGTTTTCAAACTGGAGCGTGAACGGCCCGCTTGGACCCTGCATAAAGACCTTCTACTCTACGTAAAGGGCAAACAGCTGCGTAAACTCACCTTAGCCAACACCAAGGACTCGCCCGTCATGACTCTCAAGGAGTACGTTTTCTACACTAGAGACCATCTTTCATCAAATTATTACTGTAGAGCTAATCAAGTATTATTCAAGGCGTTCTTTTGTGAAATCGTTTTCTCTGCCCCAATCTTTCTGGTGAATGTTCGTTTGATATGTACCTAAGGACACGTTTGCCTTCATTATCTACTGGTATTTACTCCTGGTTTTCTATTAGTGTAACCTTTGCATGCAGATGGAGTTTAAGTAATTGTTTCATATCCAACTTAGCATACGTGTTCAAGAAACCGGACTTGGATCTTATGGTACTTCTTATTCACTACTTTTAGTCGGCGAGGTCGATTGCTTTTTCAGTTGCAGGGCTTCTGCATTCCCTTTTGACTGTCCATGTGGTCCGTGTTTGTTCGCTGCTCCACCTTATTTTTTTGCCTGACCTATGTTTTTTGTAAGTAAGTTATGAATCATGATTCGGGATGAGTCCTCATTATTAAGACCTAAGTACCATACAGCTCGGGGTGAATTTCACATGATTCCTTTTGTTACTTCAATTAGTGCCATCACATGCCGCATATGCCTGCATGTGGTGGCAACACCGGTGTAACGCCACCATGTATTCGGCAAAAATGGGTAAGTTGGTGGATCTGTTGGTTCCAAAAATTTTCAAGCTCATGTTAACTGCTATTAGGAAACGTTTTGATCATAATTGATTTGTCGTGATTTTTTAGTGATATATCACCCTAACATAGTATTCGTTTTTAATGGTGTTGGTCATAATTGACAAACGTCAGTCATAATGTCTCTACTCATCTGGTACTGCTGTGCCTTTCCCTATCCTTGAATTCTTTTGTCCACCCTTTTAAGTCCCCTAAACCTATTTTCACAAAGACAATTTGTTGCCGGCACGGAAGGTGCATTGAGAAACGAAATTGAGACTATTTCTAGTGCTAGGTGATGTCGAGCATTTTATCCGTACTTTCTCACAGTCAAGCTGTATGCAAACTATACTTATTTTGCTCATACTAATTGGAAGCTTGACCAAAACTTCGTTTGAAACACGGCTTTTTGGCCAGTGATTGAGTTTAAAATCCTTTATAGATGTTTATCTTCACTGCCTTCATGTATCCTGCATTTTTTGTCAACCATTTTAACGACATTTCTTACTTATTGGAAAAGTTCCATTACTTTCCATTAATTTTTAAACTATTGGTTCAAGTGGATCTTGTACCAAAATGTGTAAGTCACACTTGAGAATATATTTCTGCTAGTCTAACTCGCCTACCAGCATGGAAGTATAATTTCTCGATTTCACTCTTTATAGGACGATGTTCCATGCTTTACCGATTGTTCCACAATTCTGTAAATCTGCCCCTGGGGGATACCAACTATTCATTTTTCTCTTATCCCTAAACAATTGTGCAAAGAATGCTTTTTATCGGTAGAACTCACCCTTAGAATATAGTTCAAGCTGCTAACCAATTTTTTCATCTTAATCATTTTTCCTCTTTTCATGCCTTGACATGGCTTCTCAAGCGACGGTCATTGATTCCCGCCTTTTCAGAGGCTTCTTTACTTCATACATAAATATTTCGTATTGATGCAAAGCAGAGATACACGCGCTTTTATTTTTAGCTGATGCAGTTAGTGTCTACTTGAATTTATCCACGTTTAATTTGGTCTGTCTTCGATCTCTTGTGGCTTTTATTGCTTGTATGCACTTTTCACCCATACTGCTAAACAGCATCTTTAGGCCAGGCATTGAATTCATCTGAACCAGTGTTGACGATTTTCAGTTGGAAGTATGATTATTTTTTTTGCAGCCACTCTCGTCTTCAGACTCAATGATCAGTTTTCGCGTCCTCTTCTCCTTTAGTTACGGAACACCGTTTGCTATTGCCTACAACCACATAGAGAACTCTGTAATAATAACATCGCGGCCACAGTTTACGGAGTCGGGCACTGCCAACTACAATATCTCCCAAATTACCTATGACCTCTATCAGCTGCCGAAGGATGGTTCAGCTAGTGATAGTCCGGCGGAGAGTCGCAGCGGCCACGGCTCGGGGGCTGTCTGGATCGGCCGCAACAAATTCGTCGTTCTCGAGGCGCCCGGCACTCTAGCCGTACGCAACTCGGCCAACGAGAAGGTCAAGAAAATCGATCTGCCTGGCGCCGACTTCATCTTCTTCGGTGGCACCGGCAATATTCTGGTGCGCGATGCCTCCTGTCTGAGCCTCTACTCTGTAGCCAATGGGAGAACATTGGCAACTCTCAAAAATACCAAGCTCATTCGCCAAGCCATCTGGTCACCTGATGGCCAGCATGTCGCCTTCTTCAGCAAGATGTTCCTCTACCTATGTGATCGCCAGCTGGAGGTGAAGACCAGCATCCACGAGACTGTTCGTATCAAGAGTGGCGCATGGGCTGAAGAGGCCGGTGTTTTTATCTACACCACATCGACCCACATCAAGTATTGCCTCTTAAACGGTGACCACGGCATCATACGTACTCTTGACTTGGTCATCTACATCACCAAAGTGCATGGCGATTCTATATTCTGTCTGGATCGCGATTGTCAACCTAAAATCCTCTCTGTCGATCCCACCGAGTACCGATTTAAACTTGCGCTCATCAATCGTCGCTACGAGGAAGTGCTCTACATGGTAAACCACGCAAACCTCGTCGGGCAAGCGATAATAGGCTACCTGGAGCAGAAGGGTTACCCCGAAGTAGCCCTCCACTTTGTTAAGGACACCAGAACCCGATTCTCTCTCGCAATGGATTGCGGACAATTGGACGTCGGTCTGGAGGCCGCTCGTGTCCTCGACGATAAGGCCTGTTGGGAGCGTCTGGGTGAGTTGGCTCTGCAACAGGGCAACATCAACATCCTCGAGATGGCCTACCAGAGAACCAAAAACTTTTCTAAACTTACATTTCTCTACCTTATCACGGGTAATCTGGAGAAACTGCGTAAAATGATGAAAATAGCGGAGGTGCGGCGTGATTTGGGGAAGCAGTACCAGATCGCTCTATTATTGGGCGATGTAGCCGAGCGTGTAAAGGTGCTGAAGAACTGCAATCGAGGCTCTCTGGCTCTCCTCACTGCTTGTACGCATGGCCTAACGCAGGAATCGGAGAAGCTTGCAGAGAACGGAGAATCAGCGCCTCCAGCGAACCCCTCGGCCAAGCTGCTGGTCCCGTCCCCACCAGCATCAGCACCAGAGGTGGCAGAGGAGAACTGGCCCACTCTGAGTGTGCATAAGGACTTCTTCGAAGTGGCTATCGGAAAGGCGGGTCTGGAGGATACCGAAACGGTGTCCGGGCCAAGGATCCAATTGCCCAAGGTTGATAAGGCTTCCATCAACATGGATCCTAACGAAGTGGCCAACTGGGGCGAGGATGCCGATTTGGCGTTGGAGGAGGAAGGCGAAGGCAAGCTCACCAGAGGCGGTTTCGGTGATGAGGAGGAGGATCCAAACGACGATCTGGGTGGTAATGAAGAAAGTCAATTGATTTTTTTCCCACTCAGCTATTTCTGTCATTTCGATCGGATGGCTAAAGTTACATCGCTTTGTCTTTGCTTCCGCAGGTGGCTGGGACGTGGAACAGGACCTGGATCTTCCACCTGAAGTCCTCGGCACCGCGGGAGGTGAGAACTCGGAGAAAGCATCGCTGGAAACTTTCATTGAGCCTACACCGGGTCGCTCACCCGACTCTTACTGGGTTGACAACTCCCCACTTGCTGTTGATCACGTTCTTGCTGGTAGGTTTCGCTTCGTTTTTTTGCACTTTCATCCGAAGATGCTCTGTTTAACTAACGTTTTGTCGGTATTATTTGATTCTTCTTCGAGCATTTAACCGTCTGCCATCGGACTTATCTGTCATGAGTTAATGGGTTTTATTTTGTCAAAAATCGTCCAAAATAAGTACAACGAATATTTGGACGTAGTCAAAAACCAGCTTAGTTATCTTGTTTGCGGTGCTTCTACTCACCTCTGCCATTGATAACCGGCGGTATTTGTGAATCATATGCACATTGCGAGAAAGTCTACAGCGTTAGAGTTAACAGGCAGGGTGATAGACTAAACCCTCTCCATGTTATGGTTCTTTGTGTTTTCGAGTTATTTGACTCAATTTGGTACAACCTTGGTTTCCAATTCGCTTTCAAGAGACCCAATTAGCGCCCAACCGCGGTGTTAACTTACGGCGCAGCTGCTGCCCTCGGACGGGTGGGTGGGTACGTGGGCGCACCGACTGTGTGCACACGATGTCTCGCGCACCTTTGCGCCGCTTTTTTTCCACACCTGTGGTGTCAATGTGTACTGGGCGTGTGCCTGAACCCAGGCTCTGGACACCGGGCCTTTAACAAACCTTTTGCGGTTATCTTGACGACATTTCTGAGGAAAGCCTCTAAAGTCAATGTTGGAGGTTCTTCGTGGAAAATCACTTACCTCTTTGCCCTTGCAAGCGTGTAAAGTGAAGGTATTACTTTTCGGTCTTGGTAGTTGATGCCGTCTTATACTAATTCCGTTCTATAGAATGCATCATGAAGATTGGAATACCTGTGACCTCTTAGCTTACCTGGACTTTTCATGCCCTCGAATCTGCGACCTTAAAATTTGCTTACAACGTCCTCATAAATCGCTTCTAACTCACGTGACCAAACAAGTCTTTATGACTTTTCTGTTTGTCACCTGAAGAGTCACTACTTCAAACTCTTCATAAAATCTTGCAACTCTTCTGCCCTATGTTTTCGGCCTGTTACATTTATTGGCTTATTAAAAATAAAACCGAAAATAATATACTAAAGAGTGATTTTATGAAGTCCACTTTGCCCTCTCTCAAGGAAATCTTCTCTGACGTCTGCTGAGGTTTTATAGACTGGAAATCACCCTCTGAACTTGGACTCTTGGCCTAAATGCTAACATTTCTGCATCGTCTGGGTGACCAACATGCTCAAATTTTTTAATTTCCGTCATTTTTATTGTGAGTTTCTGCACCCAAAAGATGTGCAACCGGTTGGCCATTTTGAAAGAATTCACGATATTGATGCAAGCACACGCAACAACGGCCATCGAAGAAAGTGTCACTGTTGCTCCAATTTTTGAATGGCCGGTGTGATCCTTTCGGCTGCATCTAACCCTAAATTTGCGCTCTGCTGACCATATTGATGGTGGTTTGTTACAATTGTTTGAATATTTGGGAAATACAGTACTCAGACTTTTCAAAGTCTTCGCAACATGGAAATTAATTTTTTTTTTAGGAAATTTGTCAGCTAGCTCGTACTTAAATAGTTTATTTGAGCTGTTTTTTGTACTTTTTAGTTGATTTGACGATGCATTAATTGCAATTATAATTTATTCTCCGGCTTTCGCCGGACTGGTCATCGCGCTTCCATTGTAGTAAGCTTTAATGCCAACTCTTCGATGAGAACTTATAAGATGAATAGTTACTGAATTTTATCAGTTTCCTCACTAGTGTCAAGTTATTTTTCGTAAAGTATTTAGAATGCAGCTGGAATTCTGAGGTGGCATCGTTCACGTTATCGCCGAAGATGTGACGATCAATTCGAGGCTAAAGTTAGCCTTGTTAAAGAGAGCAGAGAAGAGTTGGGAGGTTGTCATAATAAATAACATGAGTACAGCTTCGTGTCACCATCGGGAAAGTCGAATTACTGATGGGTTAAGATTTCGTACATTTTGAAATACCACCAAAACAATTGCCGTTTTGATATACATGAGTACTTTTTAAGTGTTGATGCTCTACAGGCTCCTATGCACAGGCGATGCGTCTACTGAACCAGCAGGTGGGTGTGGTGGACCTCAAGCCGTACGCCTCCATCTTCCACGCCCTCTATGCGGCCTCGCGAATGGTACTCCCGGGGCTAGCGCATAGTCCATCGTTGCGCATCTATGCCCACCGTACCCGCGGGGCACTGGCCGCGGCACTTCCCGCGGTGCCGCTACGTTTGGAGCACCTGATCTCTCGCCTGCAGACCGCTTACCAGCTGACCACGAAGGCCAAGTTCGCTGACGCTGTCGAGCGCTTTCGCTCTATCATGCTCTCCGTACCCCTCCTCCTAGTGGAGAACAACACTGAGGAGGCCGAGGCTAAGAGCCTCATAAACATTTGCAAGGAGTACATAATCGGTCTCCAAATGGAGATGACTCGCAAGACCCTGCCGAAGGAATCCGATAAGGTGATCAATTGTTGTTTTACATTGAATAAATTCGGCATCGCTCTCCTCGCATGACTTTGGTTCAGCCATGTTATGCCTTCCGTCTTGTTTTGAAGTGTCGTGCAGAAGTGTCTCAAGCTGGTATCGTGAATGTCAGTTAGAGCTGTGCATGTTTGTGGTGAACTGAATTGCCACATAATGATTTTGACTCGATTTTGCTCGTTATTTCAATTTCCCGTCTACAAATGAAAGTGTTTGGCACCCAAGTATGCTTCAGATCGTTTTTTTTACAATGCCCTTTTTGAAAATACTCTTACAAGACGCTGCCTGCGGTTTCTGGCAGTGTTATTGATTTTCGATTAGGTATGATGTGTTTATGATTTCTACTTTGCTACATGTTTTAAGCGGCAAGGTGTATAGGTCCAAAAAAATACCTGTTATGGCGGTGAGAGATGGGACGCTTAAAATACGTGACCAGAATTACTGTGTACTGACTTAACTCAAACGTCTTGCCTTTTTAACATTCTTTGGGTGAGATTTAATGTTTGTGGCACAGTAGTAATGCAAGCTATGGTAAAAACCGCACCCGGGTGCACACGACAAGTAGATGAACTGTGAACAAGTTTCTTTTCCTTGTGTTCACTTAGGAAGTTTTGTGCAATTTCTGTTGTGTGTTTTTTCTCAATGATTGTTAATAGTGTCGTTAGAGTGAATTGGAGAATCGGCAGCTCTATGGCCTCTATAGGAATTGTCTATGCCTCGGAATGTGCAATTGGATATCTGAATTACGCAGATCGACTGTTCGCGAGATCGAAAGTGCTTGGGATTGCAGTGCCTTTCTGCAGTATTTCGACTGCAGTACCGTTAGCTAATTCGTCTAACTCTCGATTATCTTCCAATTCCGTCTGATATTTTACCTCGTTCTTGCTAGAACGCTCAGTGCATTGGCTTTGGTGAAATAGTTACAGGCCTTAGATTTCTTGTGGAGCACTGCTACTATGGTACCTCGAAGTTAGGTTACCTTGGGGATTAATTTCTAGTAATACCCCCTCCAAGCTTAGCAAGTCTCTGCCCCCGTAGTAACGATCATCTAATTGAATCAGCACCACCATTCCACGTGTGTGTGTGTGTGTTGAATGGGTCAATTAAATCACCCACTAATGCGCTTCGACATCTACCTGAGTTTAAGTGGCTGTGTATTGCCATAACAACTTTTATTAAACCAATTTAGGAGGGCCTATGTTGTACCACTTTTTGAATTCCCCTTGCGAATCCCACTTAACCCTGACCAAGAAGACTGTTTATTGGACTGCTGTAGATCAAAATTCTTGTAAACCTTGCTTTTTTTCTGGTACATAAAGAATCAAGAACTTGAGATTTTGGTCAGATGCTGGAAATTTCTTGAAGGAATGACGTGACTTCATCTTTGTGTCTGAATCACCTGATAACGAAGTTTACTTTCTCAGGTATCCAAGCCTGCAATCTGCTAGCAAGATAATTTTTATGTATCTCTTTATCTGTAAATCTTCTGTTCTTCAAGATGTTTTAATGCGGAATCGTTTCCACTTTTCCTACAAGAAGCGGTTCGCCAAGAGTTCTCTATAAACCCCACACTCAATGCTTAATCGTTTATTCAACTGCGTTAGATTGGCCTCATTAATTTCGAATGATGACGGTGAGGCTTTTAAAATTATTGTAATTGGTACAAAGCACTTGCTCAGAATTCAGTTTTCCCTAGGTCTTTTAATAAAGTCTGCCTTTTTTATATGTACCCTGTAGGACAGAGTTCGTAATGTTGAACTGGCCTGTTACTTCACGCACATGAAGTTGGAACTGCCCCACCTAGTGCTGACCCTGCGCACAGCGGTGAACCTGCTGTTCAAGCTGAAGAATTTGCGCACCGCGGCGCTGATGGCACGTCGTCTGTTGGACCTGGCACCCTCACCGGAGGTGGCGGAGCAGACGCGCAAGATCCTGCGAGTCTGCGACGCCAACCCTGTGGACGCCTTCGAGTTGGCCTATGATCCACGCAACCCCTTCGAGGTCTGCCCCGCTTCTTTCACGCCCATCTACCGTGGTGGGGAGTGCGTGCGTGAGCCCCTCTCCGGCGCTGCCTATCAACCCGAATTCAAGGGCCAATTGTGCCGTGTCACCAAAACCACCGAGATTGGAATGGCCGCCCGTGGCATGTGTCTCCAGATGCCTAAGTCACACTGATCTTATCCTCTCCTTTACATCCTTCTATTTCCACCTACCTTCACCCTCTAACTCCATTTCAGCCTACCCCTCGTGTTTTTCTACCTGCCGAGAGGTCTTCGTTTTCTGCTGTCCTTGTCAAAGCGATTTAAAAAGTGTTTCCTGATAAGAAAATGCGTGTGATGTCTTTTACTTGAGTTTGCCGAAGTTATGCAAACTTTCTACCACAGCTAACCCATTAATCGACGCCATAGGTTGCGTTGATATAACGAATGGTACACTGCGATGCACACGCTTTTTTACAATGGTGAACATGTTTGTGTTTAATAGAGGTATTAAAAATAGCATTTTTGCAAAATCCTGTGTAACGACCCTAACTATCTAAAGTCCACGACTGGAATTTTCGCGCTTACGCTGCTACCACCACGAATGTTGGATATTTTTAGCAGTTTGTGATAGCTAACTGCACCGAATTGTACTGAGGACAGATTAGCTTACTTTAGATCAGACAACTGGACGTAGGATTGCAGTTTTTTAGCAAACGTATGAATGGAACTTTTCTTCTTTAGGTC